>NC_044912.1:19742354-19986899 GCF_001633185.2 Quercus lobata | reverse complement strand
CAGAACCAAGGCCATTGCATGGTCCTCGGACTTCAACCCCAGGAAACCAACTACCTGGATGAGGAAAACTAGGTTTTGGACAGAACCAAGGCATTGCATGGTCCTCGGACTCAAGCCTATGGGGAAACCAACTACCTGGATGAGGAAAACTAGGTTTTGGACAGAACCAAGGCATTGCATGGTCCTTGGACTCAAGCCTATGGGGAAACCAACTACCTGGATGAGGAAAACTATGTTTTGGACAGAACCAAGGCATTGCATAGTCCTCGGACTCAAGCCTATGGGAAAACCAACTACTTGGATGAGGAAAACTAGGTTTCGGACAGAACCAAGGTATTGTATAGTCCTCGGACTCAAGCCTATGGGGAAACCAACTACCTGGATGTGGAAAACTAGGTTTTGGACAGATCCAAGGCATTGCATGGTCCTCGGACTCAAGCCTAGGGGGAAACCAACTACCTGGGCAGCCAACTTCTTGGATGAGAAGAAGATTGAGTTTTTGTAAGGTTGGCTACTTGATAACAATTCTAAGTTGCTCAGTCTTCGGCTCAAAAACTGTAAAGGGTTAATGCCAATAGGAGTGTTAAGAAAATGTTGAAATGCGTCACTATTAAGTAGCCTAAGGGGCTGTTCATTTTGTGGGTGATATGTCCTCGGATGGTTACTTCCTACACTGCATCGTGCATTGAGCTATTATCTCGGCCAATTTCGGGGTAAGTATCGTTTTTTACAGGTCGGCATTGTTGTGCCAAACAACTCCATTAAGGTTATGGTGATATCTTTTTCTTAGCAAGCATTTCTGGCCCTAAGTGTCATTGATTCAAATGCTATATTACTATGCTGAACAACACTTATCAATACATAATAGCCCCAAGTATGGTACTCTAAGTTCGGCGGTATGGTGCCAGACCGATTCAGTAGACCCATCATAATGTCCTTTCTTTTCCTGCCTGATGGGAGTTTCAGCCCTAAGTATCTTTTGTTTGATTCAATATTATTAAGCCGTATTGTTTTTATAAGCGCATAGCAAGATCTTTCTATTAACTGGGACTTTGTTCCTAGGTGTCGGCCACAGTTTAAAAAAAAAAAAATCTTTTCATTCACAAGATTGTAGGACTATTCATTGCTTTATCATTCCGGAAATATAGAGATAGAGTATGTGAAATAAAGTGATAACAATTTTCATTAATACAAAGATGTATTACAACGTACAAAGAGGGGCTTAAACAAGCCTATACAAAATATAGATTGCTAAAATCATAAAAAAAGCAATACATTGGGTAAACAGTCAGATCTCTTTTTAAACTCGTTTCCAAAGTCTTTCCAAACTCTGCCTTAGTAGCGCCCATATCGAGAGAAGGACCTTCCTCAGAAGAAGATGGAGGAGATGAATGAAAAGAAGGAGGAGAAGAAGAGGGAAGAGATGAAAAGAAAGAAAAAGGAGCAAAAGAGGGAGAAGGAAAAGCGCCAAGATAGATCTGGTGCTGGGAAGACTAAGAAAGAGAGGCGAAAGGAGGCGCCAGTGAACGAAGAGAGGAAGAAGCAGGGGCATTTAGTCCCTGCCTCGGTCCTGACTCCTAACACACTGGGGCCATATTAGGTATGCTCGTAAGAGAGCGGTTGGTACTGATAATGGGTGTTCTCGACTCAGTCACGCCGAAAGTTTGACGTAATGAGTCCCTGCTTCGGATTTTGGCTGAAAGGAAGGTGAGACAAATCTTAAGTCTCCGCCATCCTTGTCCTGACCGAGCCATTTCGAGCTTTATTGGAACATGATGCTTTGAGGAGGGGTATGGTTCCTTCATCACTCGTTATGGTGAACGTGTTATGATTTGGTGTATAACTATGGGGTTAAGTAAACGCTAAGGGAGGCCAAGGGTTTCAGATTTCAGAAAGATAAAAGGGTCTCTGTACGAAAGCGATAGCCACCTGCTTGTCTTCTTATAGGAAGGGCAAAACGGAAGGCATTAAATTCGTTCAGGTTTCCGAAGGAATCTGAAAACAAAGATGTGTCCGTTCCATTTCCCCACCTCATCAGACGAACTGTCGAATGTAAATGAATCTCGTAAAGGGAAGTCATTAGAAGCGCGTCTGGGACAACCAAACGGCAGGAGCGTGTCATGAGTAAATTAAGGGGAACACCTTGTAAACTGATATATTTTCTGGGCAGGTGGAGAACCGCCAGCATCAATGAAGGGCTAAATTAAATGAGCCATAATAACGGTTCGGTATTACCAAAACCCACCTTTCCAACTCAAAGGTCGGACAGCAGGGTTTTGAGGGGCTATTGTGGGTCCGAGAGGTCTGCAATCTGGCCCAAACTCTATCTGGGCCCAGGGCCCATGCCGAGGAGGTCTCTTGCCGAGGACGAATGATCAATGGCCGGGGTAGCAAGGGGAACGGCTGAGAAACTACCCTGTCTTCGGCATTCCAGAGCTTCAATGGGAAGACCAACATCGTGGTGGAGGCAATCCCCAAACAGCCCCCTCAAGGGGATGTGAACGGAATGGGGCCCATAGGGAAGCAGGGTGTGAAATTGGACCAAGGAAAATGCGTCCCCTCTTCAGTAAATGCACCTGCCAATACCCAGGGCTGATTAATGAGAAAAGACGTTTGGACGGTGTAAACTTCGATCCATGCAACTAATAGAAAGTAAGACGGGACGGTAGATGGGATGGATACAGAAATAAGCTCCTGCCTGACCTACAAGTGGAGGGCCAGGATCAACCAAGACGTACTATATAATAAAAAGGTAGATGCACCAAGCAGGAGGCTGGGAAAAAAGGGCCAAAAACCAGAGCCTCCCAGCCCACCTCCAGGAGAAAGGTTCTAGGGGTGAAGAAAACTTAACTGCGCATAACCACCACGAAAAACCCACCACCAGGTGACTAAGGCCTAGTCTTTCAAACCCACGCTCTACAAATGATATTGTTTAGGCCTTTTTACGTGCGAACCCAACACTGTTACGGTTCGTTACCAACCGTGTCCTTACACTTAGCTATTGGAAATCTTATGTCTTTGAAACTACAGCTGCGTGCTCCAACCATCTTGGGGATTATAATCTAGTTAGGAAAAAAAAAAAAAAATTTGAAGTCCATTTGCAGTGAAGAGAAAGTACATCCACTTACATGAGCTTTCAACTTCAACCTTGGTTGTGTTACTGAGTGCTCCCATCACTATTCTTTTTTTTTTTTTTTTCCTCCCATTTTCGGCAATAGCATTACCACAATTGCCACAAATTTTTTTTTTCCCTTATTTCGGCAATGGCATTGCCACAAATCAATTGCAACAATTTTTTTTTCCTCTTATTTCGGCAATGTCATTGCCACAAATCCATTCCACAAATTTATTTATATTTTTTTTTTAGAAATGATATGTGCACACAATTTTTACAATATTTTTGCAACAAATCTTAAGTGGTAGGTTATTACTGGTTATTATTATTGGATTAAAAAAGTAATCTCAGTATTAAATTCAAATTTGAACTAATAATAACTAATCACCTGTGATTTGTTATGAAAATATGGTAAAAATATTGTGGACATAGTATTTTTTTTTTATTTCCTCCCCAAATTTCGGCAACCACCTTTTTTTTTTCCTCCCTTTGGCAATAACATTGCCACAATTGCCAAAAAAAAATTTCCCCTCTATTTCGGCAATAACATTATCACAATTAGTTTCCCTTAACACCTGCCTAACACTAGCACACTTTGAGCCACTCAGTCAGCAATATTCACTCAAAAGATTCCATTTCTGGTTTTCCTATGAAAGTAAAATGAAAAAATAAATGAAAAATAAAAAAAACTTTTGTCTCCCACTTAACTTTTTTTGAGAGACCCGCTCTAGTATTTTACCCATACTCCCATGAAATTTTAAAAACAAAATATAAACTAAAATTAGAAGCCTAGAAGAGTGAGAAAGGAAAACATTGTTTTGTCCGCCGGCTTAAAATCAAAGCCCAAGAATATAGGCTGTGGCTGAGAGTCAGGTTGAGTAAATGAGAAGGCAAAAACACAGAAATAACAAGAGAGAAGAGATGGAGAAAGAGAAGAATACCGACACAGAGTCCAATCCAATTGATATAGCTGGCTCACATGGGAGTATGGAAGAATTCAAACACAACTCTTGCTGGCCTTACACAGAAATAACAAGAGAGAAGAGATGGAGAAAGAGAAGAATACCGACACAGAGTCCAATCCAATTGATATAGCTGGCTCACATGGGAGTATGGAAGAATTCAAACACAACTCTTGCTGGCCTTACACAGAAA
Source organism: Quercus lobata (assembly GCF_001633185.2). Lineage (NCBI taxonomy): Eukaryota > Viridiplantae > Streptophyta > Magnoliopsida > Fagales > Fagaceae > Quercus > Quercus lobata. The sequence continues at coordinate 19,982,629 of NC_044912.1, read as the reverse complement.
TAACAAGAGAGAAGAGATGGAGAAAGAGAAGAATACCGACACAGAGTCCAATCCAATTGATATAGCTGGCTCACATGGGAGTTTGGAAGAATTCAAACACAACTCTTGCTGGCCTCTAGTATTAAAATAATGAAAAAATGAAACAAAACTACCAAATTTCCCTATGTTCTCCTTTTACAATAATCAAACTTTCCTCCCTTGAAAGTTGCTGTAAGCTCTGAGCATCTATGGCAATCATGGCTCCATCATTCACTTCTCTGGTTTTCACAGTGAGAAGGTGTGAACCAGAACTGGTATCTCCAGCTAAGCCCACTCCTAATGAATTTAAACAGCTTTCAGACTTGGATGATCGAGACAGCCTTCGATTCCAAATCCCAATTATACAATTCTACAAATATAATCCCTCAATGCAAGGGAGAGATACAGTGAAGATCATTAGAGAAGCACTGTCAAAAACACTTGTATTCTACTACCCTTTTGCAGGTAGACTTAGGGAAGGGCCTGGTGCAAAGCTTATGGTAGAATGTACAGGTGAAGGTGTCATGTTCATTGAGGCTGATGCTGATGTTTCACTAGACCAGTTTGGACATGCAATTCATCCTCCATTTCCGTGTATAGATGAGCTCCTTTATGATGTTCCTGGCTCAGGAGAAATGCTTAATTGCCCATTATTGCTTATCCAGGTAACATATGCTTAATTTGTTCTTAATTTCTACAGATTAGTGTTTTACTGGTTTTTCTCTTAAATCTTTTTTTTTTTTTTTTTTTTTGCTTGGTAAATGCGGGGGCTTGAACCCCCGAGTGATAGGTTCCTTTACAAACCGGGTACCATCTCGCCTATCAGTGGCGGTGATTTTTCTCTTAAATCAATTGAAATAATTTGAGGTATTAGTATGCCTAATCTCACTCATTTTAATGTTTTTGATAAAATAATAAAATACCCTTAAAGGTGTTTGATAAATAGTTCTATAACTATTTATTTATTATTGATATTATTATCGTTATGTGTATATAATTATTTATATATTACTGTAACATGTTTAATTGTTAACCATGTATGAGATTCTTTAAAATTATAAACTCATACCTCACCTAATATGCCAAAAAAATATTAAAGCAAAGCGGCACATATTATTGGTTAAACAAGCATTAAGGTTCAATAGTTGTAAAAGCGACAAAACATCTTAGGCACAAAAAACAAAGAAAAAAAATAAAAATGATAAGTTGACAAAAAGTTTTGAGAGATTTAAAATGACAATTTTAAAACTCAACTTATTTTAGTCCCGTTAATTAATGTGCTCGCTAGGTACACATTAAATATTTATTTTGAGAGAGTTTTATGGAAATTTAAAAAAATTGTCAGAATAGTAAATTATTTTTTCATTTTATTGTTAAAAGTTTCCAAAAATAGTTTATTAATATATATTTTAAGGACACACGTTACTAAATTCTTTTTACAAATACTTATTGTAAAGATCTATTTGGGATCTATTTATTTTTCTTAACCTAAATTTTTTTTATTGAAAGTACGATAAATAAAGATAAAAATTAGTTAAAATAATACAATGTAACTCATAATTAATATAAAAATAAAAATAAAACTCATAAATAATAAAAATAAATTAAATAATAAAATAAATCGACAAAATTAATCCTACGAAATTAGATTCAAAACATAGTTTTACAAGTTTCCAACAGCTAATAGAAGCGCATCAAGAATAAGGACAAATGGCATTGACGTGCGGCGTGCGCTATGGAATTGGCAATTTTTTATTTTTTATATCATTAAGATATATTTATCATGCTCATCTTACACATGGGAGTAGGTTCTATCTATAGGATGCGTCGGTGACTTTGAGGATTTTTTTTTTTTTTTTGAGTTTTTTATTAGTCTGACTGATTCGATTGTTAATTTCCGATCGAACTGTCCATCCACCCCCATTACATATATTTGGTATATTCCAGTATTAATTAGCATTTGGAACGGTACCAACCAGCATGATACAATATCAACAACATTGTGTGATTCATACTAATAACTAGGAGACATTTGTTACATGCATGATGCAACCCATATATAAAATGAGTAGCTGTAAGGCTATAAATTATTTCACAATTTTTTTGTCACAATTTTAATGTGGCAGATTGTGAGTGGTTAAATGAAAGAGAAGTCTTTGGACACCAAACAAAAAAAAAAAAAAAAAAAAAAAAAAAAAAAGGTTTTTCTATATTAAAAAAAAAAAAAATAGAGTCCCTACATCATTAAACAAAAACTAGAGGCTTGGTGCTGTTTTCTACTACTATTATACCATTTTTTATAATAGTGACTTGTGGAATGTTGAAAGAGTTATTACAATTTTTATAATGTCGGATATATTAATTAAGAGTGGAGTAATGTTACGGTTACAAATTATTTTACAATACTTTTATAAAGTGTTAATATGACCAACTTTTTATTAGTTTTCATCTAGACCCACCATTAACATCACTTTTTTATTTATCAATAATCACTCACCACATTAGCAATTTGTAAATTTTTTTTTTGTAAAAAAGATTGTATCTCTAGCTTTTCTCAGTTATAATATCATTAGCATCTGCATTCCACCTTGTTATTTAACTAGGTTACTCACCCATGTGAAATTATAATAACAAGTCTAAGACATCTAAAGTATTATCATTAGCTAAATTGACTTCTCTCCATACACAAAATGCTTAGGATCTTACAAAAAAAAGGTTTGAACTGCGGGGTTAGTAACGATCGTAACTATCTCAAAAAAATATTATCATTAGCTACAAGAAATGTTCCTAATAATTGTAAAAACACACATGCTTTTTTAATTGGTTTCAATTGTGTTAATCCTCAGGTGACACGACTAAGGTGTGGTGGATTTATCTTTGCCCTACGCCTCAACCATCTTATGAGTGATGCTCCCAGCATAGTTCAATTCATGAATGCCATGGGTGAGATGGCACGAGGAGTATGTGCACCTTCAATCCCACCTGTGTGGCAAAGGGAACTTCTCAACGCTAGGAACCCGCCACAGGTGACATGCACACATCACGAATTTGATGAATTGGTTAAGCCTCAGAGCTTGATCATCAACTCTCTTCATGAACTAGCCTGTTGCTCTTTCTTCTTTGGATCAACCGAAGTATGTGCTATTCGTAAAAGGATACCTCACCACTTGGGTAAATATTCCACATTTGAGGTACTAACTGCGTTCATGTGGCGATGCCGTACCATAGCACTCTCACCAGACCCAGAAGACCAAGTGCGCTTGATATTTATGAATAATGTGCGAGCCATATTGAACCCTCCATTACCAAGAGGGTATTATGGCAATGCATATGCAATCTCACTAGCAGTAACAACAGCTAGGGAGCTTTGTGAGAACCCTTTAGAGTACGCATTGGAACTAGTTCGAAAGGCAAAAGCTAATGTCAATGATGAGTACATTCGATCATTTATAGACCTGGTGGTGAGTAAAGGCCGACCTCGTACCACCATTGTGCAATCCTTCGTTGTGTCAAACACGGCACGTGTGGGGTTCAGAGACGTAGACTGTGGGTGGGGAAAGGCAATCTATGGTGGAGTAGCCAACATTTTTGAAAGCCCGAGTACTAGTGCTACTTCATTTTACATTGAAGCGATGAATAGTAAAGGAGAGGATGGGATTATGGTGCCTATGTGCTTACCAACCCTAGCAATGGAAAGATTTGTGCAGGAGCTGAATAATATCTTACAAGACCAATCAGATGGCGGTCCGATGTCCAAATTTATAATTTCTTCCATGTGACTTATATATATATATGAAAAAAAAAAGTTCATCAAAATCAAATTATTATAAAGTTAAACGGAGAAAAATGAATCAATAAGTTGAAACTTGGAAAAAGAAAAGTTATGTTACTTAGTGTTAGACATATTATGATCCAAGTGGCTTATACCAATTGTAGGCCCATGTACTTGTAGAACAAGCATATTAACCTTAGGTTAGTCTATGACACTATGGTTAGCTTAGGATTAATAATGTATTCTCTAGTATATAAATTTTACATTGAGTTCATTATAACACAAGTGTCTAATATAATATGTAGTCGTTAAGAACTTTCTCACTATACGTAGACCGTTAAACCGAATCACGTAAACATTTGTATGTGCTCTCTTCAATGCTACCGCTCATTATTCAATCATTACAACTTTCACTGGTTGTTCCACCATTTCATTAAAACATAAGCAACATTAGGCTTCAATATTGGCACCAAAAACAAAAAAACAGAGAGCAAATAAGGAGGGAAAAAAAAGACCAGAAACAAGACATTGGAGATTGAAAAATATAGTTTGTTCAAGGACATTCCTTACTGGCTAAACTAAAATGTTCAATGAATTATAGTAGACTAGCTCAAAGCAATTACAAACTGGTTTCGGTACTTCACAATTTCCCATAGAATAAATAGAAAAACCTCACTCATTAAACATCCAACAAACGAATTAAAGAAGATATCTCATTTATTTCATGAAATTCCGAGTTATATATAAACGAACACTAGTCTATTTAAAAGATCTCTTTTTTCATAATTTTTATTTTTAATGATAGAATGCATAAAGATTAGATATTTCTGAAAATAAAAATTAGATAAAAATTAAAAATTATAAATTATTAAAAAAAGAAAAGAAAAGAGAGAGCCTGAGGATTACTGTGATGAGCAATATATACTATATAGTCCATTAGTCCTATGTGAAGCCCATCCAATAGTCATTGTTGCTTTCAAAATTCTTAACTGCAAAAGGGTCTGCTCCATCTTTTCTCCAACCAGTTGAAAGTGAAACAAAACAATGTTAGTGATAATCTTTTTCTCTCTTATTTGTTTTTGTTTGTTTTTGGTAACTATCCTAGTTATAATCTGGACTATTTTTACAGTGAAACTCCTTTAAACTCTCCTTCTTCATTGGAAGGGCAACAACTTAAGTAGTTTATGGAAAGAACAAGATTAGTCATAAATCAAAAAATTATTAAGACTCGGGAAAACTTAAGAACTTATAGTATAAACAAAAACAATCCCGCATTTGCCGTATAATTATATGTAGAATAATAAAAAGAGAATGGTGTAGAAAATTTTGACACATATATGAATCTCTTTTAAAACGTTAATGATGGGCCTATTCTATTGTTTTACACGATACTCGACTTTAAAAAAATTGATGGGCCGTTCTATTGTTTCAGCTTGTCTAGCCCGACCCATTACATGAGCCCACAGTTTCAGAACCCCAGTCCAAACACAGCCCACTCACGGAAATTAACTATAACCCAATTTCCAGGCCCAAATAAAATCAGGACAATCCACAGGCCAAAATGGCCCATTAGCATTAATTTTTGAAATATTTAGCAACAGAGCACTGTTTCGGAAATAATTAGGGAAATACCACTTTTTCCGGTACTCGAGAATGGTGAGCTCGAGTACCATCTTTTCATTGGTCAAACATCTTCTCAAAAAAAAACGCCGCTATAGGGCCCGAAAACGTCACTATAGGGCTTGAAAAAACGCCACTATAGGGCCCCTTGAACCTGTTATGGGGACTTACAAAAAAATTTTGCAGGAAAACGCCGCTATAGGGCCTGAAAACGTCACTATAGGGCTCCTTGAATATGGGGTGATGGTGGATTAAAAAAACATGGTACTCGAGCTCACCAAGCTCGAGTACCAGAAAAAGTGGTATTTCCCTAATTATTTCCGAAACAGTGCTCTGTTGCTAAATATTTCAAAAATTAATGCTAATGAGTCATTTTGGCCCAATCCACATTCAATAAAGACCTGGGCCCATCTAAAACTAATTAAACCCAACAAGTCCACCATTTGGGCTTTGGCAATCTCTTTTAGTTGTTCCAACACTTAGTTTGACAATAAACTCAAAATGGAATTTTTTGGTCATTTAAACCATAAAGAAAAATCACCTAGCGATTTAAGGGAAAAAAAAATTGCTAAGAGAGAATTATACCAGAAAGAAACAAAATTGCATAATTTCCAAAATCAAACTGAATACATGAAAGACAGCACTTTATGAGGCTTCAATAACTCTAGTCGATCTGATAAATTGGTTTTGGCTTCCTTATAATGTGAAATGTCCAAGATGGAAAAGGCAAAAATGACATAGAAAGCAGCACAAAATTAATTAATAATAAAATTATTATCATTGGAATTTTAAAGGTTGATCTTAATCTTACATATCATCGAGCATGAAAACTATATTAGTTTTGTCAAATGATTCTAAGGAAGTTTTTTTTAGAAAGAAGGGGCTTTAAGACCCTATACATGTTGTTTATACTCATTTTCGAGACACATTTTCTACAAACCCGACTCAATCAAGCCTGACCGCATTATGGGCCCGATTTATATACTAAATTATATTTTATTCTTTTAAACATGGCCCAAGCCCATGTGATTTATGGGAGAAATGGAGGAAGTGTGGTTTGGAGGGTATGGATTGGTTCCTTTCAGACCTTTTACATGAGCCTAGCCCATGCGTGCTACCAAGTGGGTAAGGGACACTGGTAGCACCTCAGGCTCATGGAGGAGATCTTGTACCCAAAATTTCCACCTTAAAAGAGTTTTTATGCTCTGGCTAACTGTGTCCCGACTTTTCTGCTCTATCATTTTTTGGCTAAAACATGAAACATATAGTTGACCCTAAGTGGCTGGCCTTGTCTGCTGCAACAACCAAATGCAGACTCCAAGGACCTGCCATGTTTAGGAAACATCAGTCCATGAATTTATGCCACTCCATTTCCCAAATTATGAAAAAAGCAAGCCAACCCTCTTGCCTAATTAAAGCAAATCTGACCATAACCTCTTTAATTAAGACCTTGGAGTTTAAAACCTCTTCTATTAACCAAAAATCAATCACTTAAAGCACCCTAATATAAAAGTTAACAGACATTTCCCATGAAATTAATTGAAAACAAAAAAATTATAGACATTTCTGGTTTCCCTATGAAAGTAATAAAAAAAAAAATTATGCCTATTTGGTGAGTGAGTTCAAACTCACATTTTCACATTTTAAATAACATTACACACTTTTTTATCTACACGTATTTCAAAAAATTCCAAACAACAATTCTTAAACTACTCTACCAAACAGCTGTTGTCTCCCGCTAAACTTTTGTAAAGAAACCCAAGGCCCTGGTATTTTACCCATTCTCCCATGAAATTTTAAAAATAAAATATAAACTAAAGCTAGGAGCCTAGAAGAGTGAGAAAGTAAAACATTGTTTTGTACGCCGGTTTAAAATCAAAGCCCAAGAATATAGGCTGTGGCTGAGAGTTAGGTTGAGTAAATGAGAAGGCAAACACACAGAAATAACAAGAGAGAAGAGATAGAGAAAGAGAGGAATACTGACAGGGTCTAATCCAATTTCTATAGCTGGCTCACATGGGGGTTTGGAAGGATTCAAACACAACTCTTGCTGGCCTTTAGTATTAAAATAATGAAAAAATGAAACAAAACTACCAAATTTCCCTATGTTCTCCATTTACAATAATCAAACTTTCCTCCCTTGAAAGTTGCTGTAAGCTCTGAGCATCTATGGCAATCATGGCTCCATCATTCACTTCTCTGGTGTTCACAGTGAGAAGGTGTGAACCAGAACTGGTATCTCCAGCTAAGCCCACTCCTCATGAATTCAAACAGCTTTCAGACTTGGATGATCGAGACAGCCTTCGATTCGAAATCCCAATTATACAATTGTACAAATATAATCCCTTAATGCAAGGAAGAGATACAGTGAAGGTCATTAGAGAAGCACTGTCACAAACACTCATTAGCGACTGCAAGTTAGAGTCAGGGTGGTCAGGGTGGTCACCGGACCACCCTGGCCTGGAAAAAAAAAGTTATTATTTTATATCAAATTTAAAAATTTATGATTTAATTATTTTACCTTAAAAAAAATGTGTAACCATCCTAAAATTTTTAGGTCCAATATAATTAAATTTTGGATAAAATTTAGCAACAAACTTGATTGTAGATTAAGGCTACAACTCCCCTCAATATTTTTTCATTAGATATGAATTTTAACAATTCCAGAATTATATTACAATTTTTTTTTTCTTATATCTTCCATGCTTGTAAAACTTCAAAAAGATTAAAGATAAATAGCTTATGTCATCAATCAAATGTTTAATTTGAGAGTTTTTGTGATCTAAAATTATATGCAAGAAATAAGTTTATGGATTAAATAGTAAATTATATCCAATTGACATGAAACTTGACATGTGTTTTAAGAATATAAAAAACATATAATTCAACAGTTAGATTTTCAAAATATGTAATCATATTAATTTGTTTAGTGAAAGTTATAGTTTTAGGCTACAACTAAGTTTGTAGTCAAATTTTGATCCTTTTAACAATATATTGGGCCTTTCCAAACAAAAAGAAAAATTCAAGAAAAATTTTATTTAACTAAAATTTTGAAAGAGATAAGCTTGGAGCATTGATAATGAGATATAACTATCTTTTTTATTAAATATCGTATAATTTAAGTTTCAATGACCACTCTGGAACTGGAGCTGCCACTGCAAACACTTGTATTCTACTACCCTTTTGCTTGTAGACTTAGGGAAGGGGCTGGTGCAAAGCTTATGGTAGAATGTACAGGTGAAGGTGTCATGTTCATTGAGGCTGATGCTGATGTTTCACTAGACCAGTTTAAATATGCAATTCATCCTCCATTTCCATGTATGGATGAGCTCCTTTATGATGTTCCTGGCTCAGGAGAAATGCTTAATTGCCCATTATTGCTTATCCAGGTAACATACGCTTAATTTGTTCTTAATTTCTGCAGATTAGTGGTTTTTCTCTTAAATCAATTGAAATGATTTGAGGTATTAGTATGCCTAATCTCACTCATTTCAATGTTTTTGATAAAATAATAAAATACCCTTAAAGGTGTTTGATAAATAGTTCTATAATTATTTATTTATTATTGATATTATTATCGTTATGTGTATATAATAATTTATTTATTAATATGTTTAATAGTTAAATTTAAACAGTTAAACATGTATAAGAGTCCTTAAAATTATAAACTCATATCTCACCTAATATGCCAAAAAAATATTAAAGCAAAGCGGCACAGATTGTTGGTTAAACAAGTATTAAGGCTCAATAGATGCAAAAGTGACAAAACATCTTAGGCACACAAAACAAAGAAAAAGATATAAAAATGATAAGTTGACAAAAATTCAGTTTGGTTAGGTATTTTGAAAGATTAAAATAACGTTTTTAAAATTTAAAACTTATTTAGCAACTATAACTTTTTATAGGTTTTTTAACAAATATTTATTTTAAATTCAAAACTTTTTTTTTTTTGGGTAAAACAAAATTACTTCATACACTAGGAATTAACAAGTCTATTACAATGCATATTTACTTTATCAAAAGTCAAAATACTCCCCACCATAGGCGGTGGGTTATAAAAGACAACAAAAGATGATAATGAGTTAACTTCTAACTTTAGTCAACGCATCTGCACATTGGTTGGCTTCGAGTTTTACATCAACTAATAGAAACACATCTATAATAAAGACAAATGACATTGACGTGCACAATGGAATTGGCATTTTTATATATATATATATATATATCATTAAGATATATATATATATATATATATTTATATATCATACTCATCTTATGTATGGGAGTAGGTTCTATAGGATGGGTCGATGACTTTGAGGATTTTTTTTGAGTTTTTTATTAGTCTGATTGATTCGATTGTTAATTTCCGATCGAACTGTCCATACAACCCATTAGTCCATTACATATATTTGGTATATTTCAGTATTAATTAGTATTTGGAACGGTACCAGCCGGCATGATACAATATCAACAACATTGTGTGATTTATGCTAATAACTAGGAGACATTTGTTACATGCATGATGCAACCCATATATAAAATAATTCTCTCCCCACCCCATAAAATATATCCTGCTTTAATTTTTTTGATATAGAAAACTTTTGTTTGTGGTGTCCAAAGACTTCTCTTTCATTTAAATAGAGTCCCTTATCATAAAACAAAAACTAGAGGCCTGGTGCTGTTTCTTACTATAGTATTATACCATTTTTTATAATAGTGACTTGTCATATGTTCAAAGAGTTATTACAATTTTTATAATGTGGGATATATTAACTAAGAGTTGAGTAATATTACGGTCACAAACTATTTTACAACATTTTTATAAAATGTTGATGTTGTCAACTTTTTATTGGTTTTTATTTAGATCCACCATTAACATCACTTTTTCATTTATCAATAACTACTTACCATATTAGCAATTTGTAAAAAAATTGATATCTCTAGCGTTACTCTTAATAGTTATAGTATCATTAGCATATGCATTCCACCTTGTCATTTAATTGGGTTAGTCATATATGTGGAATTATAATAACAAGTCTAATACATCCAAAGTATTATTATTAGCTAAATTGGCACATCTCAAAATGCTTAGGATCTTGAAAGGAAAGGGTTCGAACTGTGAGGTGAGCAACATATTGTAACTATCTCAAAAAAATATATATATTATCATTAGCTACAAGAAATGTTCCTAATAATTGTACAAACACACATGCTTTTTTAATTGGTTTTAAATGTGTTAATCCGCAGGTGACACGACTAAGGTGTGGCGGATTTATCTTTGCCCTACGCCTCAACCATCTCATGAGTGATCCTCCCAGCATAGCTCAATTCATGCATGAATGCCATGGGTGAGATGGCACAAGGAGTATGTGCACCTTCAATCCCACCTGTGTGGCAAAGGGAACTTCTCAACGCTAGGAACCCACCACAGGTGACATGCACACATCACGAATTTGATGAATTGGTTAAGCCTCAGAGCTTGATCATCAACTCTCTTCATGAACTAGCCTGTTGCTCTTTCTTCTTTGGATCAACCCAAGTGTCTGCTATTCGTAAAAACATACCTCACCACTTGGGTAAATATTCCACATTTGAGGTACTAACTACGTTCTTGTGGCGACTGTACGTAGCACTCTCACCAGACCCAGAAGACCAAGTGCGATTGATATTTATGAATAATGTTCGAGCCATATTGAACCCTCCATTACCAAAAGGGTATTATGGCAATGCATATGCAATCTCACTAGCAGTAACAATAGCTAGGGAGCTTTGTGAGAACCCTTTAGAGTACGCATTGGAACTAGTTTGAAAGGCAAAAGCTAATGGCACTGATGAGTACATTCGATCATTTATAGACCTGGTGGTGAGTAAAGGCCGACCTCCATTGTGCAATCCTTCATTGTGTCAAACACAGCACGTGTGGGGTTTAGAGGCGTAGGATTTGCTTGGGATTTATTTATTTCGCTAAAACTGAAATTTTTTTACTTAAAATACCGTAAATAAAAGTTAGCTGAAATAGTACCCATGAATAGTACCAAAAAGTACAGTGAGACCGATAAATAATAGCAAAAATAAGTTGAATAGTAAAATAAATTGGCAAAATTAATCATGCCAAACAGACACGTAGATTATGGGTGGAGAAAGGCAATCTATGGTGGAGTAGCCAACATTTTTGAAAGCCCAAGTACTAGTGCTACTTTATTTTACATTGAAGCGATGAATAGTAAAGGAGAGGATGGGATTATGGTGCCTATGTGCTTACCAAACCTAGCAATGGAAAGATTTGTGCAGGAGCTGAATAGTATCTTACAAGACCAATCAGATGGCGGTCCGATGTCCAAATTTATAATTTCTTCCATGTGACTATTACGTGCGCGCGCGCACACATATACATATATATATATATATATATATATATATGGAAGACATGATATATATGCATGGAGTCTAGTTTTATGTTTTACGAGTACTACATACATGCAAAATATACACGGAGTCTAGTTTTCATCTTTTGCCGGCTCTTTGCTACTTTTGCAAAATCATTGAAACGTGATGATAAAATAGGGTGGTAAATGTAATGTATATCATCTACATGTTATTGTTAGTAATAGAATCTGTTGTGTTTGACATATATAGGGATAATTCAGCAGAAATAATATCTACTTTTTCCAAATAATTTTGACATCAAAAATGATATATGAATAGGAAAAAAAAATAGAAGTACCTTATATTCCTGACATATTTGTCACATGCTTTCCTTCCAATTAATAAAATGCAAAAATAAAATAAAAAACAAAAAACAAAAAATTAGAGTGTTTCCTACTATTCGAAAAAGATTGAAATCTATATATTTTTTTTTAATAAATTCATATTTAGAATAGATACTCTCAACCCTAATTTTCCTTTTCTCTTGCTTAAGTAAATGGACGGATGAAATGGACTGAATTAATTGGACTGAATAGACCGAAAGGACTGAAATAAACCAAATTGGACCGAATTAGACCGAAATACCATGCTTCAATTTTCAGATATTAAACTTGAACTTACCTAATGAATTTTTGTAGGACGTGTAAAATTGAACCCCCAAAAAATATGAAGCAAGTAACTTATTAGATAATTTTTATTATTAAAATGATTGTAAAATATATAATGTTGTATTGTAATGTACTTATCAGTTATGAAATTGAAAATAAAACAGGGAAAACAAGGATTGTGTAGCCTTTTTTTTCTTTTTGGAAAAAAAAAAAAAAAAAAGCACCAATGGAAATTGATTCTACTGAAATTGAGTTCTTTTGAAGGTTTTAATTAACAATTTTAAACAAAACTTCATTTTCCTATAGTCGATTTCAACTTGAAAATTTTTTCACATTACTCGATTTTAATAAATAATCAATTTTCTCTCTATAAAAAAAAAAATAAATAACATAAACTCAACTTTGATAAAGTCAAGTTTTACTTCGCAAGTTTTTTTAAGATAGCACATCAACAACAGCCACCCCAATATAACTCTATTTTAGAAAAATCGAGTTGCAAGGAGAACTCCATTTTGGCAAAGTCAAGTTGCAAAATAGGGCCACTTACTCAAATATTTCAAAAATAGGACTTTTTGGCTAAAAATTTCGCGGATGAAAGTTATGATTGATTTGTCATGTTTTACTAGGACTTGTATTGCTATAAAAAATATATATAAATAAATAAATAAAACATTTGATTCTCTAAAATTCAGATTAAATGAAATTGTTAGGGTTCATCCAAACTTCAAAAACCTTTTAACGATTTTATTTTAATCCAAATCTTACAAACTCAAAATGAAGCAAATAAAATGTTTATAGAATTAAAGTGTATTGGGACCAAACTAAAACCGCTAAGTTGTAATTATAGTTTGAGTTCTGCTTTATATATATATTTCTGAAATAGAGTTCTGCTGTATTAAAACACCCTCGTTGTTCTTGTTACAAGCCCTCTTAATTTCTGCACTTTTTGACCTTAGATCATTACAAGAAGGCTATCATATTCTTTGCCATTACTATATTCTGCCAGTAAGCACAGGTTTAAAGGCAGAGTAAAAACTTTCTAGCATTGATATTGCACAATACTCCCCAAATTTTATGGTATCCCTTGTGATCTGGTGGTGCAGTATATCCTTATCACATGACAATCATCCCAGTAGTGGCGGCGCTACGTTATGCTCAAGGTGTTCCAAGGAACACCCTGACTTGAAAAAAAAAATTTATATATAATAATTAAAATTTTTTTATTTGTTTACCCTTAAAAAAAAGAAAAAAAAAAAGAAAAAAGAGGAACCCCCTCAAATTAAAAAATATATATATTTGTTCTACTTTCAAAAAAAAAAAAAACCCAAAAAAAATTCAACTAAAATCTAAAAAAATTAAAAAAAAAAAAAAAACCAATACAGAGCAAATCACTAAATCAGAAACCTAAAATCAGTAAATCAGTACATCAGAAATCACTAAAGCTAAAGCAAACCTAAAAACAGAACAACAAAGCAACGCCTCCCCTTAGAAGTTAGATCGGTCCAATCACAGTCCAAACTCCAGAGCACATCGTCACCCCTCATCGGAGATCGGTCCAGTCGCAGTCCAGAGCACATCATCGCTTATCGAAGATCACTCATCGGAGATCGCTCGCACATCGCTCGTAGATCACTCAATGGTCACTGCCTCAGCCTCAACCTTCACTCTTCAGGCCTTCCTACTCGGCTACTCCGGTGCTCCCTCAAGGTATTTCTCTCTCTCTCTCTCTCTCTCTGAAATGAAATGAATGAGTCTCTGTCTCTGTCTCTTTATTCTTTAAGAGTAACTTTATCTGAACTGTGATTGGCTGAAGTAGTGAAGCTTTAACTTTATTAATATTTTGCCTATTTTTTGACTTTTTGAATTTGGCTTTATCTTATGATTCTTATTTGTTGGTTGGTGTGTGTTGGTGTTGGTCAGTTGGTGAGATGTTGTCTTTTAGTGAAATGTTATTATGATTTGTGATTGTGAAATTTTCTGATTGGCAACTGACTCATGATCCTAACAATTAATAATTTAATTAACCAATACATTATAAAAGACAAACAAATTTAATTATGTTAGGCTAAACAACAATTAATAATTTTATAATTAATGAAATAACAATATAACAAATTATAGTTTATAAAAGAAAAATAAATTAATAAAACAACTAAACAACAATAATTAATAATTTTATTAATATTTCAAATGAATTTATAGTTTATTGTACAGATACCTTTGTTCATTTCTTTTCTTTTCATTTTTTTTTTTTTCCTTTTGAGGTTTTTTGGTGTACAGAATGCAAATTTTTTTAAAGCACAAACTTCATGCCGGCCAAATCTTGAATTTCGGTCGATATTTACCGAAATGTCTTGAAACACCCGAAATAGACTGAAATGACCTAAAATTTTTTCAAAGTGAAATAGGAACACCCTGGAAAAAATTTCTGGAGCCGCCACTGCATCCCAGTATCTACTCACAAAGCAGTCTAAACTTGATTTAAAGTTCAAAACATTTTTTTTTCTAACTTCTGTTCTCTTGTGATCCCAACTCCCAAGTGTGTTAACTTCGTTCTACGTTCATACATTCATCAACATGAAATTCAATTGAAAAACATGGTTAGATAACCGCACCTCAAGAATATGATTTAGTTAAGCAAAAAATCGAAAATAAAGTATTCACATATGCATGCAGTTTATTGTAAAGGGTTCTTTTTACGTTTCTTTTTCTAAGAAGGAAGTCGGGCCTGGCACTCTGCAGAATGGGCTTCAAAGTACCATTTTGCCGCTGTCAGTTTGTGCGCAAACGTTGAGTCCAAGTCCAAGGGAAGACGCTGCAAAGTGGGCTTATCATCTGTTTTCGCCGTAGAAGGAACTTTTCTCCAGCTTCTGCCACAGAAGGAACTTTTCTCTAGTTTCTGCCACAAGACTGACTTTTCAGCTATGCGATAAAACTTCCTGCTGTGTAATAAAACCGTCTGCTATGCAGTAAAGCTTTCTGCGGTGCAATAAAACTTTCTGTTGTGCAATAAAGCTTTCTGTTGTGCAGTAAAGCTGTCTGCTGTGCATTAAAGCTGTCTGCTGTGCATTAAAGCCTTCTGTCGTGCAGTAAAACCTTTTGCAATGTGAATGACTACTCTTCATTTTTTACTGCAAAAATACTTTTCTACTTCCTGCATATAAACAAATCTAAAACTCAAAGAAAATACCAATTAAGCAAATGTTAGCTTACATGGATTAGCATATTCTCAAATATATACATACACATATTGGTAAATATACTTATACGTATTCACATATACATCTATAAAATATATTTGCAGAAAATGAGAAACAAAATATATGTGTATATATACTTATGGCAGGATAATGATTAGTTTGTGTTAAAATTAAAACACATAATAACAAATAAAGAAAAAAGTTTCAACAGAAAAGGTTTAGCTAGTATAATAGCTAACATGGTAAATATAATAAAAATGTGCTATAGCAGAATAACTAACACAGCAAGTAAAGATACCACAGCAAGACAACTGACGCAGCAAACGTGATAAAAATGTGCTACGACAAGATGACTAAATACAGCAGATATAAATTATAATGAGGGAAATCAAATATATTTGCAATCAAAATCAAATATTGAATCTTCCCATAGAATAAGTAAACCAAGAAGGAACTCAAACCCCAACTTGAACAACCTTGTCATAGGCTTTTGCCATCAAAGTTGTGCATTTTGGAGAATAGGCCTAAATGGCTACTAGCTATTACTTTTGGAGACTTCAAAGAGTGGGTTTGCTAAGAGGGAGGGAAAAGATGGTCTATTGATGCATGTCTCTATTCCTGCCGTATTTTCTCTCTTCTTTTTACCACTTTCTTTCTTTCACTCCGTTCCTTTTTTACTTTTAATTTCTTACTACTCTCTTGTCGTGGGTTGTCTTCCATTTGGTATTTTCTTTTCTTAGGTCCTTCTCTTTGGGTGACTCTCTCTTTCTAAGTGCCTCCCTTAGATGCCTCCCCCCATCCGATCTCTCCCCTTTCTGCCATGGTTGCCTCTTCCTTTTATAATGAGCTAATTCAATGGGATTTCTCCCTTTTACCCCTAGGGTTTCACCAACTATTTTTGGCTTGTTGTGGGCATCCCTTTAGGACTACCCACCAACTCATTGGTTGCCCGGCCACTATCTCTACTCAGAATATGTCAACTACACCATTACTCATTTTATGACAAAATTTCATTTTGTTTGTTCTTGTTGCATACCTTTATCTCTAGGTGACTAACCAATAAGGATTGGGCTACCTCACTACCTAACTCTATGGCATGCATCAGATGGTCCCAACCATCTCTTACTTCTTTTGGGTAAGATACCATCCCAGCAAGGTATATTCCCAAAAGAAGTCATAGTAAGAAACCAAATATAGGCTCTCTTTTCCCCCCACCACCGAATCACACCCTCTGAATCCCCTTGACCGTGGGCCCACCTTCCTTGTATTGGCTGGGTACAGGTTGGTGGTGCTCCGACCCTTCTGTGCTTGCTTCACTATTTTTTGCTTTTGTCTTCTTTCATTCTCACACCATATCTGCCATTGCAGATTAGTTCTGTTTCATTCTGCTGCGTGTTTTTGTCTTATTTCTTCACGCATTTCTTGCTGTGTTTGTCATTTCCTTCGGTTTGGCTTTTCTTTCCTTCACATGATTCCAACTGTTGACACTTCCTGCTGTTCTTTGTTTCTTTTCATCGTGCTTTTTCATATAGTTTTCACACCTATCCTTTTATACAAAAGGATTTGGGCCTTTGTGGACCAAATAATGTTGACTAGATCAAAAGAGTCTTAGGCCCAATTTGTCTTGATCTGCCAAAGCCATTCTGCCGAAGAATTGTATTCTGTGGCAAATCTGTATTTTGCTGCAGATCCATGTTTTGTTGTAGATCACTTTCCCTTGCACTTCTTTCTCTAGACCTTTCTTGCTCTTCGGTCTTCTTGGTGGGTCTTTGGGCCTTGATTTTTATTGGGCTTTCTTCCTCATGGGCTTTTGGATATGGATTCGCAAAAATGGGCATCAACACACACACACACACACACACACACACACACACACATATATATATATATATATGTAGTAATACATAACATCAAATACATGCATATTGCCTATATTTTCAATCCAGTCATCGCATTTAGCTTCTCACACTCATCTCACAACATGCATATTGCTTATCTTCATTCAATTGCCACACTACCTATCTTAGAGCATTCCCATTAAGGGTGTCATATTTGGCATTTGACACACCAAACTCTAAAAAACCAGCTTTATCAAGAGTTTTAAATGTTATAATTTTTGGCATTGATGAACAGTGCAATCTCAAATTTGAGACCGCACTGTTCACCAATTGTAAAAATTAAATTATTTTTTTAATTCAGGTGGGGCCACTTTCTTTTCTTCTTATTATTTTTCTTTCTCTTTCTTATCACTTCTCTCTTCCCTGTCTTGTGGTTCGGCGTGGTTCGATGGTCAGGGTCGTGGTCTGATGGGTTTGGGTCCGATTGGATGATTCGATGGTCGTGGGTGGTGGCGGTGATGATTCGTGGTCGGCGATTGTGGTCTGATGGGCATGGGTCGTGGGTTTGACGGTCCAATGGTCATGGTGGAGGTTCGGCGATGGAGGTTTCTTCTTCTTCTTTTTTTCTTTTTTTTCTTTTTTTTTTTCTCCTGTGGTTTGTGGTCGTGGTTTTGGTTTGGCATGGGTCATGGGTCATGGGTCATGGGTCACCGATCCTAGGTTTGTGTGTGTTTGTGATAGGTTTTGGTTCACCAATCTGGTTTTGGTTCCTATGGGTTTTGGTTCGGCATGATAGGTCTGCTGGTGGGTTTGCTGGTTGTATTTGTGGTGGTTGGGTGGTGGTTGTTTGTGATTTTGGTGGATGGTTGTGGTTATACTTTGGTTTTTTTCTTTTTCTGTTTCTTTTTCTGTTCTTCCTGCAGGGGGTTGTGGTTGCCACGGTGGTGCTGTGACTTGTGGTGGTGGTGGCTATGGTGGGTTGTGGTTGTTACAATGGTGGTTGCTACAATGGTGGTAGGGGTGGTGGAGGAGGTGGTTGGCTGGTTGCTCTAGTTTGTTGGGTAGTTGTTTTATTATTATTTTATTGAGTAGTTTATATTATTTAAATGAAATGGTAAAAAATATAGAAGGTTTGATGTTTGATGTATCTTAAAGTGGGGTGGTATAATAAATAAAGTAGGTTTTTGAAGTGTTAAATGCTAAAATTTTTAGAATTCATGATGGAAATGCTCTTATACTCTAGCTCATCACAAAACATTAATTGGTAAACGTCTTTCGCTAACAGGTGTCTTTCCACACAAGTTATGAAGACTTTAAATTGTTCTAACCTTTATTAATAAAAAGTAAAGACTAATAAAAATTTTAAATTTAGGATAAATTCCATTAACTTACCCTTAGGTTTGGGCTCATATCAAACAAGTCCAAGACGAAAATTAACCAATTCGATCCCTAAATCCAATTTGGTCACTAAGAGAGAAGAGAAAAAATAACTAATCGACCTAACAGTATTTAGGGAGTAAGTTGGGTTTAGGGACCAAATTGTTCATTTTTTAAATGTTTTGTACCTAGTTGACATTAATCAAAACCTCATGATAAGTTTATGGAATTAATCCATTTTAGGATGAAAGTAACTCAATACCTTTAAAAAATAAAAACTAATGGATATAAAATTCAAACTTAAGGCATACACAAATTAAGATATCTACTCTTAGTAAATTTGGTTCAAAAGCTAGAGTAGAATGGAATTCTTATAAGTGACTGGTTGGTCCTTCAACAAGCAATATATCCAACTGCTTTTCAAATCTTTCCATGGCTTGGACTAGAAAGGAAAATGGCACTGCTATCCCATTCTCTCCTTTACTATTCTTACTAGGAATATAGAAGTCACACATTCCGGGCATGGCCTCCACCTCACCCTTGGCGGGCCCACCAAAAAACTGGTTTACCCCACCCAAAGTCCACCTCTCCAAATCCGACACGTGTCACATTTGTCACAACGTACGACCCCACTCCATAGACATGGGGTCGACCCTTAATCATCATTAGGGGTGTGCATGGGTCGGGTTGGGTCGGGTTGAGGGGATTTTTTGACCCAACCCACCATGGTGGGTCAAAAAAAACCCAACCCAACCTAACCCATCACATAAGTCCAACCCAACCCACATGGGTCGGGTTAGGTCGGGTTGAACCCATGGGTTTGAATTTTTTTTTTTATTATTATTAAATTGAGTAGAAAAAAAAATTTAAAATATTAAAAAAACCTAAAGATTAGTATCAATGCAACTCCTTAAAGGCAAACAACACTAATGACTAAACAACAATAGTATTTTATTAGGATTTGTGTGAACTAATTGGCTTTTATATAGGATAGGAAAAACTGGCTATTTAAAAAAATTTATTAATTATATAATATATTTTATATATATATTAAATTAGTATTAGTAGGAGGAACTGAGGAAATGCTGTTCTACAACTGTTTTTTTTTTTAAATTATTAAATATAATATATATATATATTTATATATATATAAGTGCCCTACAATTGATTTATAAAAAAATTATTAAATATAAAAATATATTTTAAATATATATTAAATATGTGTGGGTCGGGTTGGGTTTCGCGGGTTTGTAATTTTATGACCCAAACCCAACCCAACCCGCCATAAAAATTTTTTTTGTAACCCAACCCAACCCACCAAGCCTTAAAAACCGATCCAACCCGATGGGTTGGGTTGGGTTGGGTCGGGTTTGGCGGGTCGGTGGGTTTTCTGCACACCCCTAATCATCATTAGATCAGTCACCGATCGCTAGTACTCATCTGTTATGTTGTCCTTTGCATTTTTTAGCAATTCCACAGCGTAACCCAATGGATTCTTACAAAGCTTCCCCGCTGTTGTGAGTGCCATAAAGAACGCAAAAGCGTTACCGTAATAACCATTGGGTAAAGGAGGATATAATTTGTCATGTAAATTGACAATGCACAACACATGAACCTCATCTTGAGGGTTTGTCTGGCGAGCTATGTTACAACAACGCCAGAGACATGCGGTGAGCAACTCAAAGGTGGAGCATTGTTTCAGGTAATGTGGCACAAATCTCCGAAGGGTGGAGAACTCCGTGGGGCCGAAGAAAATGGTACGATGGGCCATTTCTTCATTGAGTGGGACTGGGACAACAACGGTGGAGGCCATGTCATCGTACTCGTGGTGCGTGCATGTCACTTGAGTTGGATCCCTTGCTTGAAGGAGATGTCTCTGCCACACGGGTAAGGTGGAGGGGGCACATGCACCAATCCGGCGACGATACTCATGGTGTGGTTTAGGCGAACAGCAAAGATGAAACCACCACACTTAGGACGTGTCACCTGCCATATCCACCAAGCAACATGATAATTGGTTTAAGTAATAATAGAGAGTGATGCTATAGGGATATATATATATATATATATATATATATATATTTTGTTTGAGTAATGCTATATCATAATATTTTTATAATAATTTCACAAAAAATCTTAATTGATAAATTATTATTGGTTCTAATCTTGGCCCACCTCTAATGTCATTTTTTTACTTAACAATAACAATTTATCATTTAAAATTTGTTGTGAAATTATTATAAAAATATTGTCAAAGTCGAATTACTCATAACAATTTATCATTTAAAATTTGTTGTGAAATTATTATAAAAATATTGTCAAAGTCGAATTACTCATAAATTTGCCACGTAACCTTTAGATTTGTCCCCAATTACATTAAAATAATTCACCTTCATTTGTTATATTATTTGACATCAATCCATCATATTTATTACTTGTAAAGGTTAGTATTTTCCAACTACAACAAGGTACCAATAATTTTCCATCCCATGATTCATATTTACGTATAAGTTACGTTTCTCATTATAAAAGCTTCAAGAGTTTTTCATGCCTTAAAAAATGCAAAACGTTAATTTATTTTCTTACTTTAATCTACCAATGATTCATCAATTTAGAGCAGTATATGAACCTGAATAAGCAATAATGGGCGATGAAGGATGCCACCAGAGCCGGGAACATAAAAGAGGAGCTCCTCCAAGCATGGGAACGGAAGAGAAATTATAAGGTTCTCATAATGGATAAATAACGTAGTCCAGCATTCCACTAAAAGACTCTCACCAGTTTAAAATTGCTGAGCCAGAAATAAAAAATTTAAATAGAAATTAATTACTGATTCAGCAATTTTAAATAAGTGAGAGTCTTTTCTCGAAATGGAGAGTGGAGTACGTCTAGGGACGGACCCAGGTAGAAGGCTAAGGGAGAATGGAGAATGGAGAGTTTTACTGACTTAGCAAGTAAAATTTTCCAAAAACAAATAAAAAGGGCTTGGGCCCCCCTGAGTTTTTTGCTTAGGCTCCTCCCAAAAATCATCCGACCAGGAGCCCATGACCCATGTAAAAAAAAAAAAAAAAAAAAACTTAGCTCTCAAGTCTTAGCAGTCCAAAACCAAACGGAGAAAGCAAAAAACAAAGGAAAAAGAAGGAAAGAAAGGAAGGAGAGTGAGATTGTGAGAGGCGAGACAGAGAGACCCATCTTGATCAGAGAGGAGCCCGTGTCAGTGTCGCCATGACGGAGAGAGACAGAGAGATAGAGAGCCGTCTTAGTGACGCCATGGCCCGTGAAGCTTGCAAGACCGGAGCAGAGACCCATCTTCATCAGTTCATCTAATCATCTTGTACCCACGCCGGCAAAACCCACGCCGCCACACGAGACCCACTTGTTGCTGCCGTCGCCCACGGAGACTCATCACGCTCACAGGTATTTACTCTTATCACAGAAACTGAGAATCTGTGCTTGTGATCTGAGAATCTGAGATTCACAGAAACTATGCTTGTGTTGTGCCTTGTTCATGTTTGTGTTTTTACTGAGAATCTGAGAAACTATGCTTGTGAGTTGTGATATGAGAATCTGTGTTTTTTTAGGGGCTTTTTGGCTTTGTGACTGTCATTCTGTAAGTCTATGTTTGTGACTCACTCTCTTGCATTATATAGATAAGAGAGTAGAGTTTGTAGAGATAGTTTTTTCTTTGTTGACTGGTAGTTGGGCATAATAGGGACAAGTGGAGTTGGGCAACGGACAAGTGACAAAAAAAAAAAAAAAAAAAAAGGTAAAGTTAAGAAAAGTTTTTGTTAGCAGTGTCGGTAGTGGAATTCATTGGGTTAGTGGGTCAGAATTAGAAAGATGGAGACAACACAAAGACACAAACACATAAATAAAGGCTAAAAGGCAGGCCAAAGACAAAAAGAAAAAAAAACAAATCATATAATATAGAAAATTGTCACACAAATTTAAGAAAATAACGGTGATTCTTATATGATTTTTATTTTATTTGTAGATCATGAAAAAATCAACTACAATGCTTGATTTTTTCAAAAGAAATGGTTCAACTTCAAATTCTTCCGAAATTAATGTGGAATTGCCAACAACTAATGTTGCTATTCCAATTCTAGAAAATGTTGATGTTCCAATGTCGAAGTTCCAATCTCTCAAACACAATTTCAAAGAATTGACCTTGATTCCTTGGATTATGATCCCGGAACACGCAAACAAATATTGGAATATCATGTTAATCAACGTAATGAAATTTGACGGGCTTACATTATAAAAGGTCTGCACCAACCTCCTCTAATGACATTCAAAAAAAGTGGAAAGCACAATCATAACTTTCAAGCTTCTTGGTATGGAAATTATTCAACATGGCTTGAATATTCTCCTACGATAGATGCAGCTTATTGTCTACCATGCTTTGTCTTTTATAATTCAAATGGGGTTGTGGGACAAAATATATTTATTGTTGGTGGATTTAGAAATTGGAAAAAGGTTGGGGGCAAAGATTGTTATTTTCAAGGTCATATAGGGAAAGATCCTAACTCAATTCATAGAGTTGCCTAGCAATTGTGTAAGGATTTGATGAACCAATGGCAGCATTTACAAAGGGTAGTTGATCGTTTCACTATTGAACAAATTGCAAATAATCGATTGCAACTGAAGGCCACAGTTTTTATTGTCCGATATCTTGCCTTTCAAGCTATAGCTTTTAGAGGTCGAGATGAAAGTTTTAGTTCATTTAATCGTGGGAACTTTTTAGAATCATTGGGTATTGTGACTTTTTGGAATGAGAAGATTGCTAAAATAATAGAAAAAGCTCCCAAAAATGCAACCTACACATCACCTAGGATTCAAAAGGAAATTCTACATATTTACTCAGTCAAAGTGAAGAAGGCCATCCGGGAAGAAATTGGTGATGCAAAGTTTTGCATAATGGTTGATGAAGCTCGTGATGAGTCCATGAAAGAGCAAATAGTTGTGGTTTTTAGATATGTTGATGTAGAAGGCTTTGTGAAAGAAAATTTTTTTGGGCTTATTCATGTTGTTGACACTACGGCTTTCACTCTAAAGAAGGAGATATATTCTTTGTTATCTCAACATTGCTTAGATATACAAAATATTCGAGGGCAAGGATATGATGGAGCAAGTAACATGCGAAGTATGTGGAATGGATTACAAGCTTTGATTTTGAATAATTGCCCATATGCTTACTACATCCATTGTTTTGCACATCGCTTACAATTGGCATTAGTAAAAGCATCAAAACAAGTTGTTCCCATTAGTCATTTTTTTCTTACATTCTTTTTTCTAATCAAAATTGTTAATGCTTCATGCAAGCGCAATGAGCAATTGAAAGTTGCCAATGCTAATGAAATAGCATGTTTGATTGATAAGAGCTTGAGACTGGAAGTGAACTTAATCAAATTGACACTTTACAACGACTTGTAAAAACACGTTGGAGTTCACATTTTAGATCAGTTTCTAGCTTATTAAGGATGTTTACTTCAACTGTTGAAGTTTTACAAAATGTAATTGATGATGCAATTGATGGAGAACAACGGGCAGAAGCAGAGTCGGCTTATGAGGGTTTAACTTCATTTGAATTTTTCTTCATCTTGCATCTTGAGAAGGAAACTATAGAGATAACTGATCAACTTTGTCAAGCTTTACAAAGCCAATCTCAAGACGTTTTAAATGTCATGCATTTAGTTTCATCTACTAAAGCACTTATCCAAAAATTTAGAGATGGTGGGTGGGATGGCTTACTCATCACCGTGATATCATTTTGTGAGAAGCATTGCATTGATGTTCTGGATATGAATGCTCGTTATGTTGTGAGGCAAGGTCGAGCTTGTAATCAACAAGATAACGTTACAATTGAGCATCATTATCGAGTAAATATTTTTTATGCTACAATAAATTCTTAACTACAGGAACTAAATTATCGGTTTAATGAAGATGCAATGGAGTTACTTAGACTTAGCTCAGCTTTAGAACCTCGAAAGGCATTAGAATCTTTCAGAAGTAGTGATCTTTGTTTTTGGTAAAGAATTTCTATCCACAAGATTTCACAGATTATGACAAACAAGTGTTGGAGAAGGAGCTTTATCATTTTGAGTATAATGTAGTCCAGGATCCAGTGTTCAAAAAATTGAAAAGTTTATCTGAGTTGTCTCAATGGTTAGTGAGAACTAGAAATTCAGAACACTACAAACTTGTTTATAGAATAGTGAGACTTGTGCTTACTCTTCCAGTTTCTACTGCTACTACAGAACGAGCATTTTCAGCTATGAAAGTTGTCAAAACTAACCTTCGAAACAAAATGGAAAACAATTTTTTGACAGACTCTTTGATGTTATACATTGAAAATGATATAGCTTCGACATTTAGTTTGGATTCAATTGTAGATGATTTTGAAAATTTGAAAGAGCGTCGAGTTCCCTTTTCATAGATGATTATATAAAGAAATAATAGTGTTTCATGTCTTTTTTTTTTTTTTTTGTTAGTAGATGATTGTATCTTAATATATTAAGAAACAATGATTTTTTGGTATTTGTCTTGGTTGATAGTTCATTAATAATATATAGATACGTATTTGAATTTTTTTTTTTTTTTTTTGCTTATCTCCGGGTCCCCAACTAAAAATCTTGGGTCCGTCCTTGAGTACGTCACCAAAGTACTGTTCAAGCGTAACTTCAATATTGTTCTCAATAAACATGACACCCTCACCCGTACATTCTACTACAAGCTCTTGGTTAGGTCTTTCCCTAAGCCTACCAGCAAATGGGTAGTAAAACACTAGTGTTTGTGCAAGTGTTTCTCCGATGATTTTCAATGGGTCTCTGATCTCTTGCATAATTGAGGGATCATATTTATAGAAATGTATGGTTGGGATTTAAATTTGAAGACCCTCTCGGTCATCAAGATCGGAAAGTTGTTTGAATTCATGGGGTGTGAGCATTGCAGGAGCAACCAGTTCTGGTTTGCACCTTCGTACTTTGAACACTAGAGAGGTGGATGGGCAAGCTTACAGGTTGTAGTGTGTGTTATGACTTAACTTGGACAGGAATTTATAGCAACAGATGACGAGATATAGAATAGAAATTTCCCTCAAAATAGGTAAAATATTATCACAATATTTAGTATTACAAACCCAGTACTTTGACACTTGCATAAATAAATAAATAAAAACCTAGTACTTGAAACACATAAAAACAAGAAAAAATATGACTTCATTTTTGTGTGTATAAGTACGGAAAAATGGTGGTGTCAAAAAATAAAAATCACAATTTTTACCGTAACTTGTCACGTGAAGATATGGAGATGTGGACTTTTATGGATCTATTGTTTTTTCTCTATCGCACGCAACTTGTCATGTGATGAGTTATAACTAAAATTGTGATTTTTTCTTTTTTTTTGGGTGACACTAGCATTGCAACAAGTCATGCAAAAACAAGTAATACCTTTCTCAAATATCATTTAAATAGTAATACTAAAGCTTGTGAATGGTGGCCAGCTATACGAGATAATAAAAAAATTACAATCAGATTGCAAAAAAAAAAAAAAGAATAGGAGTTTTCAAATGGTTAGTGGCCACAAGGAACCCACCACAGGTGACATGCACACATCAGGAATATTTGACGATTTGGACAAGACTCAGAGCTTGATCATCAAACCTCTTCTATTATTAAAGTTGTTGAGTGGTGGAATATAATCTGGAACACAAAAAGTGGTATAAAAGATTTATATTCTTTGCTAATACTTAATTCAGCATATTGTTTTAAGAAATAGATCGATCTGCATTCTATATAATAAATGATATATGAAAAAAAAAAAAAAAAGAACACCTTGTAGGCCATGACAGGTTAACCATGCGAAAATGTGTTGGATATTTTTATTAATACTTATTTATGTGAATTGAGAAAATCAATTATCCCTTAATGTCAGATAAGTTGATTGCAAATTTTTGAAATTCAAATATAATTTAAAATTTGAATAACTATTGTCAAGGGTTTTAGTTAGGAAAATTTCTGAAAATTAATGTGATTTTTTAATACCATATATTGCTAGCTTTTAGTATACTTTTCTTTATAAACTTTTGCTCTAAAATGTTTCTTTTAATTTCATCAAAAAAAAAAAAAAATGTTTCTTTTAATATATTTAATAGTAACGTTATAGATGGAAAGTATCAAAAAAATTATACTACTACATATTTATATAATTTACCGTTGATGGTTTATAGCATTACAACTTGTTTTTCATTCTTGGTTGTAATTATTGTATACAGTCAAAGTTTCAAAGGAAAACATTAATTGATATCTAAAAATCAGCCACGTTAATTATGAGCTATTGATTTGTTTTCAATTGCTTTATGACACAATTATTTTATTCTCAACGTATATACATTTGGCAAAGACTTTTGATTACCGGTTTATATAATATATATATAAACCTATTGATCATATATTGATTTTAATAACTTTATGACCATTTAATTGATATCAAACCCTTATGATTCTTTGGCTAAGGACAAGTTATATGTCTGGCTCTATATATATGGAAAGAAATAAAAGTTTCAAAAACACATTATTTTTGAATTACAAAGCTACAAACTTTCAAAAACAATTTTTATTATTGTTCTAAACACTTACCATCTATTGCTTCTTTCTATTCACAAAAATATTTTACCTTTCCTAAATTTTCTCGGAAAAGATAGATTCGCAAAGATAATCAACAAATGTGGTTGGACTATTGTATACTTGGAACAACGTGCAAAAATTATTTTTCTAACTACATCAGATATACCGTAGACGACACGATTTATCTCAAAACAATGACTTGGTCCATGTCATTTTCAAGGAAAAATCAGGTAATATCTATCCTTTATTCCAACAAAATGTGTGTAAAGAAGTTCAAGTTGCGGGGAACATGGTAGGGCATGGCAGGTGGAAGGGGTTTCACGATGACGTCAATGCTGAAAACTCATTGAAGAAACTGCATACGCAAAAGAAGTATTCTATCTCAAAGTACTCAATTATGAAGGGATTTAGGTGCAAAATTATACAAAGGAAGCTGAAGAAAAAACAAAAATATAAAAAGAGTGAAGGTATTATTGAGAACGAAATAAACAAAGACGTAAACAATATAATTCCAAGAGTCAACCATCTATAATATTATTAATTCCCAAAAAAAAAACAAAAAAAAAAAAAAAAAAAAACAATTTTACGGAAGAAACAAAATAGCATAATTTCCAAAATCAACTTGAATACTTGGCATTTTATATGACTCCAGAACATGATTAGCTAAGATACCTATATATGATGCTCTTAACATTCTTTTAATTATTCCCATAAAAAAAAAATAATAAAAACCTTCTTTTAATTATAGCATTTACGTGAAATAGAAGTGAATGATGAAAGCAACATGGTAACAGAAGCAATGAATCAAGTTGAAACTTGGAAAAAGAAAAGTTATGTTACTTAGTGTTAGACATATTACGATCCAAGTGGCTCATACCAATTATAGGCCCATGTACTTGTAAAACAAGCATATTAACCTTAAGTTAGTCTATAAGTCTATTATTAGCCTAGGATTAAAAATATATTCTCTAGTATATAAACCTTAAATTGGGTTTATTGTAAGAGAAGTGCTTAATATAATATGTAGCCATCAAGAACTTTGTCACTGTACGTAGTCCGTTAAACCGAATCACATAAACCTTTGTATCTACTCTCTCTCTCTCTTCAATGCTATCACTCATCATTCAATCGTCACACAAAGTTACACAACAACTTTCACACTTAGTCTGCCAGTTGTTCCACCATTTCATTAAAACATAAGCAACATTAGGCTTCAATATCTGGCTAAACTAAAATGTACAATGAATTATAGCAGACTAGTCCAAAGCAATTACAAACTGGTTTCGGAACTTCACAATTCATCTTACTTTGGCAGCATGTAGAGTAGGACTTTACTTCTTACCAAATTTCCCATAGAATAAATAGAAAACCTCACATTAAACGTCCAACAAACGAATTCAAAAAGATATCTTATTTACTCCATGAAATTCCGAGTTATAAATAAACGAACACCTGTCTATTTAAAAGATCTCTTTGTTCATAATTTTTATTTTTAATGATAGAATGCATAAAGATTAGATATTTCTGTAAATAAAAATTAGATAGAAAATTTAAATAATAAAAAATATTTTTTTCTAAAAAGAGACCTGAGAATTACTGTGATGAGCAATATAGTCCATTAGTCCTATGTGAAGCCCATCCAATGGTCATTGTTGCTTTCAAAATTCTTAACTGCAAAAGGGTCTTCTCCATCTTTTCTCCAATCAGCTGAAAAGTGAAATAAAATAATGTCAGTGATAATCTTTTTGTCTCTCTTATTTATTTTTGTTTATTTTTGGTAACTATCCTAGTTATAATCTGGACTATTTTTACAGTGAAACTCCTTTAAACTCTCCTTCTTCATTGGAAGGGCAACAACTTAAGTAGTTTATGGAAAGAACAAGGTTAGTCATAAATCAAAAAATTATTAAGATTCGGGAAAACTTAAGAACTTTTTTTTTTTTTTTTGGACATAGAAAACTTAAGAACTTATAGTATAAACAAAAACAATCCCGTATTAGTCGTATAATTATATGTAGAATAATAAAAAGAGAATGGTGTAGAAAATTTTGACGCATATTTGAATCTCTTTCAAAACGTTAATGATGGGCCTATTCTATTGTTTTACACGATACTCGACTTTAAAAAAATTGATGGGCCGATTCTATTGTTTCAGCTGGTCTAGCCCGACCCATTACATGAGCCCACAGTTTCAGAACCCCAGTCCAAACACAGCCCACTCACGGAAATTAACTCTAACCCAATCTGCCAGGCCCAAATAAAATCAGGACAATCCACATTCCTGGGCCCAACTAAAACTAATTAAACCCAACAAGTCCACCCTTTGGGTTTTGGCAATCTCTTTTAGTTGTTCCAACACTGGGTTTGACAACAAACTCAAAATGGAATTTTTTGGTCATTTAAACCGTAAAGAAAAATCACCTAGCGAATAAACAAAAAAAAAAATCACCTAGCGATTTAAGAAATCAATTTTTTGCTAAGAGAGAATTATACCAGAAAGAAAAAAAATAGCATAATTTCCAAAATCAAACTGAATACATGAAAGACAGCACTTTATGAGGCTTCAATTATATTCAGAGTAATTATAATTCTATTAGAAGTAACAATTATAATAGTCACATAGTGCACAATAACTCTAGTCGATCTGATAAATTGGTTTTTGCTTCCTTATAATTTAAAATGTCCAAGATGGAAAAGGCAAAAATGACATACAGCACAAAATTAATTAATAACAAAATTCTTATCATTGGGAATTTAAATGTTGATCTTAATCTTACATATCATCTAGCATGAAAACTATATTAGTTTGTCAAATGATTCTAAGGAAGTTTTTTAGAAAGAAGGGGCTTTAAGACCCTATACATGCTGCTGATACTCATTTTCGCGACACGTTCTTTACAAGCCCGACCCAATCAAGTCTGACCTCATTATGGGCCCAATTTATATACTAAATCATATTTTATTCTTTTAAGTATGGCCCAAGCCCATGTGATTTATGAGAGAAATGGAGGAAGTGTGGTTTGGAGGGTGTGGATCGGTTCCTTTCGGACCTTTTGCATGAGCCCAGCCCATGCATGCTACCAAGTGGGTAAGGGACACTAGTAGTACCTCAAGCTCATGGAGGAGGTCTTGTACCTGAAATTTCCACCTTGAAAGAGCCTTTATGCTCTAGCTGACTGTGGCCCGACTTTTCTGCTCTACCATTTTTTGCCTAAAACATGAAACATATAGCTGACCCTAAATGGCTGGCCTTGTCTGCTGTAATAACTAAAATGCGAACTCCAAGGGCCTGCCATGTTTAGAAAACATCAACCCATGAATTTAGGCCACTCCATTTCCCAAATTATGCAAAAAGCAAGACAACCCTCTTACCCAATTAAAACAAATCTGACCATAACCTCTTTAATTCAAACCTTGGGGTTCAAAGCCTCTTCTATTAACCAAAAACCAGTCACTTAGAACACCCCAAACTCAATACAAAAGGCCCCAATCATATTCAAAATGAACCAACTACGTTTTCCCCATAGAGCTGAAACTTGAGATCAAAAGCCCATTCAGCCAGTTAACATTCTCACAATTCTGAAGTTTAGGGGTAGAAATATGGGTATGGGGGAACCTTTCCTCTTTTTCTCACAGCCTCTTTCAATTTCCTCTTCACGTTGACTGTGGGTCGAAGTTTCGAACCTTGTGTACTTTTTCCACATTTTCTTGTATTTCGGTTATGGCATTTTGATTTCTCTTTTATTAAAGCATCATTAGCCTTTATTTATTAAATATTGGAATTTAGGGCTTGATTTTCTATAAATAAACACTTCTAAAGAACCCAAGGGGAGATATGGGCTAATCTTGCAATTTTGGCCCTTGTCGTAAAACGTCCTTGACATTTTTGGCGACTCCACTGGGAAGTCAAGTAGCTGAAACAAGAGGGATTATGTCTCTAAAGATGTGAAATCAACAGAAGATGATGCTATCAACACCAACTTGTCATTCCAAAAGGCATCAAATGATATCTTGTTAACACAAAAGGAGCATCATGATGTAAAGTAAGAAGTGGTCCATTTTCAGCTTGTCAACATGCCAAGGACACTAAGATATGCGAAAAATCCACTCCAACCTTGCAGAAACCATCCAAGAAGGACTTTATGGATGGAGGAGGAACTAACTCACGAGCCAAGCTTCAATATATATGAGCTGTTGTCTGTGAAGCCAAATCTGCTCATCAATAGTGCACTGAAAATGGTGCACAAACAGTGAGACATGTGCTTAGCCAAAACCTATTTGCAAAAGCATGACAACCAAGCAACATGTCTACTAACTTGCCCTTGCAAAGGCAAAGCCATATTCACAACATATCCAATCAAGCATAAGTCATTCTTAAGAGACTAAATGCATGTGTACAATCTATCAAAGCTATGCTACTCAACCATAAGCAAAAACATGCTCAAAACCTATTAAAGAAATGTACAAACTCATTCTCAAGGTACAAATCATTCTTTTCATTCCAAAATTCAAGATTACATGTTGAAACATCATATATGTGTTTCTTTGTACAACATACAAATTGTATCTACTAACCATGACAGCACAAGCTCAAAGTTTCAACAAATACTAGTACATAGAAGGTACTCTACACATAAGTAGGTTGTCCACAAAAGCTAAATACAAATGAAAGTGTTTCCACGGTAGCAGCCCCCATTGCACATTACAACCATCTCAAATTCTCAAAGATTCCAACAAATACAAAAGGAAAACAGTAAAAAAGAAAGGGAAGATTCAAAGAAGATCAAGACTCGCAACAATATCTGAAGCCTTCTCATTCAAAACACTCGTCTGCAATTTCTCTCTATGAATTTGTGTCTACAAGTTTCTGTCTCTTCCCAACAATTTGGTTGCCAAGATATGCAAGTTGAACTTTTAAGCCTCACTTGAACCATGTATCGACAATGCAGCAAAGGTAGTAGAGAATAAACTCTACAATCGACTCATCCTTAATTTAGTTCTTGGCAGCACTCCTTCATTCAAACAGCCACTCCTTAGCCAAGGAAACAACCCAAGTGCTATATACATTTATTATCGCAGTTTCTCTCTAGCTAAAGAAAAGGGGAAGCTCCATTGTCATTTCTATTATTCTCCTTAAACTTGACTAAGGAAACCTTACAATCCTCTTAAGATGAGCTATGGGTACTCAATTTGTATCAACTTCGGATGTTGTCTCTCAATAAAGAAAGTTAAAGCAACTGGGTCTTGTGCATAGACAGCAAGACGACAAGTTCATCAAATGTCCAAAGCTAGCAAGAAATGAACCAAAAAGGGTTCAATGTTACTAACGACGGTCGTGGTTCCATCTATTGTAGCTCTATGTTGCTGTCTGCAGTATCTTCAACCTTAAAAAATGATGCATTGGCAATGAGATTGGCCTCATGGATGAAATTCCCAGCGAAGGCACCACAATTGCCTAAGCCAAAGTCATCCTACAAGAAACCATATTACAATGCGCTTAATATACTATTATATGCAATCAAGAAAAGAAAACGAAAAAGATATGTGACTTACCAAGTGAGTTACAACTCTCCACTTGACAATGGCGTAATTCCCAAAGTACATTTATTCTATGTAAAACAAAGAAGCATCACACCCAGCAAGTCCTATTAGCATGACAAGAAAGGGTGATAGCAAGTTTTGTCTTGCCACAGTAGACTTTGACTTGCCCAAAAAATTGCGGCTTTGTTCTCAAACAAATAGAGCTGTTGTATGTGTACCATTTTCAATATGTTAACAATGATGTAAAAAGAAAATTGGTTGTGGCATAGCCAAAAGCAAAAGCATCTCGGCACAACAACGTTTCATTGAACAACATTTCTTATAGCCACACATCGTTGAGGAGCCTCTCATTCGATAATAAATTGCACTATCCATTTCTTTTGGCGAACACAACGACCATCTTACAAGGTTTCTTCTCATGCTATCATGGTCTATTTTGCCCTATCAAGGCCTAAGACACAAGGGCTATTATGGATGGGCAATACCATGATAAAAAAGATACACATTATATGGAATCACTGATCTCGGCTTCGCCAACACTTTCCTCATCAATACAACAAGCACAAAGTAACAACTTGTGACCCTAACTTCTACTTGCATTTGTTACATGATACAGGGAGTTGCCAACCCACATAGTGGCTATGCCTTATCTCTATACTACATCGGCAAGTGATATATTTGCTCCATTTCATCTCAAATGCACTATCCTAAGGCGGCTAGCAATATTGCTTATCGCTCATGATTACAGCTTCATCGAAGCAAATCTTGGCAAACACAAGCTCATCAAATTGACCAGTAATCAAGCAACTCAAATATTGAAGCATCCCCAATGTGATCCAATTTGTATAGAGGTTCAAGATAACCTCTCATTCATCATCATCTTCTCCTATAGACTCTATTAGAGACATGTTTTATGTAATTAGCTAATTCTTTAACAAAATGCACTTTACTTATAATTGGATAGATCTAGGATGGATTTAAGACTTCAATAAACATGTTGTTCAAGTCAAGTATTAAAGTCATGAAGATCTAACCAAGAAACAAGTGAAGAAGAGCTGTTCATAAAGCTCAATAGCAATCTCGATAGAAATACTTCTATCGAGATTTAAAGTTGAAGCTCGACACAAGTTGTTTCTGTCGAGACTTACAAAATCAGAAATTACAAATCTGATTTTCGACCTATGCTGAAATATTTGTATAGGATTTCTTTTCTCACAACCCTAAATATATATAATGATTATTTTAAAGCTGTTGCGCATAAAGAAAGTGCCCTAATTCATTATTCTCTCTAAAGAAGGTACTGCGTCTTTACGCCAAGGGTTTTGTGACCAAGGAGCTTCCTGATCTTCATTGTTAATAAACTGAAAAATTTTGCAGCCAACAACCTCTTCAAGTTGTTGGAGTTAGTCATGTACTAGGATCCGTGCATCATTAGTTAGTCACATACTGGGATTCGTGCATTGAACTGAAAGATTGCCGCTACAATACAAGTCCAATTGGGTATTGGGGTAAGGGTTCAACTATAAGTTGGTATTTCGGGATAGGCCAAAGGGTTTGGTAAGATTTCTTATACTTGTAACCACTTATAATTGATAATAATGGATTCTTAGAAGTGGTGTCGGTGGATTTCTCCATTCGTAAACAAATCACCTGTATCAAATTTATTTTCCGCTGCATTTAGATAATTTTGTGATTTTTTGTGTTGCCACGCTATTGCATGAAATTTGATATAATTAATTAACTTGGATGATTAATTAATTAATTGCAAAGGGTCAATTCATTTTAACCCAACAGACCCAAGTCAAAATTACAATTATTCTACTTCCAAAATTATGGCCAACTCAAAGTTAAGTATAGCCGCATTGCAAACTAACTTCCATGCCTTGCGACTATCAAAATTAATGGGAATCGGCTTCGACGTGAGCTTTTAGCTTCAATTAGAACAATGGTTCAACCTCATAAATCGACGCAAAGAGACTATCATTTTTCCAAAGAAAAGCCACTCTACAAATTTAATTGAAAATTTTGTTAACATATTAGCAAGCCCAGCCAAGAGATAGTGACAAAGAACAAATAGTCTTACCAAGGTCAGCATTGCATTTGCCTTTATCTAATATGCTTAAAAAAAAAAAAAAAACAAAAAAAAACAAAAAACAAAAAAACAAAAACAAAAACAGATTCGGCAATTTATTGCCATGTTCAGTAGTCTTCCTACAACAAAACCTTGCTCTTTGGCAATGAAGGTTATTTTCTCAGTGTCATAGGCACTGCTTCACCACCATTGGTACCAACAAGCTCATGGCCATGGGTAGCGGGCTGCCGCGGACCTTCGTTGGTTGTCGTTGGCAAAGTTCCTTGCTTCATACCATTGGGTTCCCTCTCTTCTTCAGCAACGGCACTTTGTCCCGCCTAGATCCTGACTTGTGGACGGCGTACGATGCCAAGCTTTCTCAAATTCCTTTCAGTGGAACGCCCTTGCTCCTCACTTACAAGATATTCTTTGTTTAGCTACCACCGCCTCATCATCCTTCTTGGGTTTTGATAACACAAGTTGTTAAAACCGGGGATCTTGTTTCGAAGAATGCAAGTGCGAATGGAAATTAGAAGCAAAAGAAAAGAGCAGCCCTGGAGTCTCATACCCAAAGCAAAATTTCTTTGAAATTAGAAGTAATATTGTGTGATGGCTAAAGCAAAAATTAAAGAAAGAAGAAAGTGGCGTGAAATGCCCGAAGCAAAAGAAAATAAAAATGATGCACAACGATTTTTAGTTTGGTACGTATGTAACCCATTTTTAATTTTTTAAAAATATATATGAATAAAAAATATATAAAAATATATATAATGTTATTTAAAAATTAAAAACATGCATCGCATAAGATGTAACCTCTGAAAAAAGAAAAAAAAAAAAAATTTAAAGTCCCCACATATATCGCCAAGCCAAGCAACAAATGGCGTGAAAGCCAAAGTCATTGAAAAGAAGAAAAAAGTGGCTGCGTCTCGCTCCCTTTGGCAAGACACTAAGGCAATTACCAAAAGGGACCTACTATATATTATTGTTCAACATGACACACGGGTTAAGGCTTAAGCTTAAGGCCTTGATTATTTGTCATGACCCATGGGCTTTAAACTAAATCAGCCCACATCCCTATGCACAAACATTGCCAAGATCATTTCTTTGGCAGCCAAGTCATATAAAGTTTAGCACTCATCAAACATCTATGGTCTATGCCACGTTCAGGTTACAAGAAGGCCGAAGAAGAAATAATAATATTATAAAAGAATATTATTATTCTTATATGTGTGGCTATAAAGGCTATTGATCAAATAGTTGGACTTAAAGCTCAAAGAGTCGAAGTTCCAGAAACAATTTCATCCGGTTACAACTTGAGTCTTAGGGTCCGTTTGAATACAACTTATTTTTGTTAAAAACTGAAAATTGAAAACACTATAGCAAAATAATTTTTAAATGTATGAATAGTGCCATGAGACCTACGGGTATGATGAAAAGGGGCTGAAAAGTCAAATATATACTGCTACTGTTCATGAACAGTAGCATGAACAGTGAAATTTGTCCTCCTTAAAACGCGTGTTGCAAAAAAAAAAAAAAGCAAACGCAAAATGCAACAAACGCTGAATCCAAACAAATACTCATAGTTTCACAGGCTTCATCACCACAATATTTCAACACATACAAGCTTTTTCTTCAAACAGTGATTTTTCTTAAAGCAGGCTCTACAACCGACAACATTTCAACATATGGGCTTCTTTGACCCATGTCATGTCAACAAAAAATAAAGCATTTGGGTAAACTAATACTCGAACTCGCAACATTTACAAGTCAAATATATACGGGTGTGATGAAAAGGGGCTGAAAAGTCAAATATATACTGCTACTGTTCATGAACAGTAGCATGAACAGTGAAATTTGTCCTCCTTAAAACGCGTGTTGCAAAAAAAAAAAAAAGCAAACGCAAAATGCAACAAACGCTGAATCCAAACAAATACTCATAGTTTCACAGGCTTCATCACCACAATATTTCAACACATACAAGCTTTTTCTTCAAACAGTGATTTTTCTTAAAGCAGGCTCTACAACCGACAACATTTCAACATATGGGCTTCTTTGACCCATGTCATGTCAACAAAAAATAAAGCATTTGGGTAAACTAATACTCGAACTCGCAACATTTACAAGTAATAAGAATCATCAACTACTCACATATATGCCGCAAGCACCATGCGTGCTCGGAGGGCTAATATTGATACTTATTTTCGCAACATATTCTCTACAAGCTCGACTCAATCAAGCTTGACCTCGTTATGGGCCTGATTCATATACTAAATTATATTTTATTCTTTTAAGCATGGCCCAAACCAAGTGATTTTTGGGGAAAATTGAGGAAGTGTGATTTGGAGGGTATGGGTCGGTTCCTTTCGAACCTTTTGCATGAGCTTAGCCCATACGTGCTACCAAGTGGGTAAGGGACACTAGTAGCACCTCAGGCTCATAGAGGAAATCTTGTACCTGAAATTTCCACCTTAAAAGAGCATTTATGCTCTGGCTGACTATGGCCTGACTTTCTACTCTACTATTTTTTGCCTAAAACATGAAACATATAGCTGACCCTAAGTGACAGACCTTGTCTGCTACAAAAACCAAATGTAAACTCCAAGGGCATGCTACGTTTAGGAAACATCTGCCCATTAATTTAGGCCACCCTATTTTCTAAATTATGTAAAAAGCAAGCTAACCCATGTGACCAAACCATGTGGAAACCAATTAATTAATTTTGTTTCACACAATCACTTCAACCTTTCAAACCTCGTCACAATTTTGTCTTTTTATTATATTTATTACATGTCAGAATTCAAGGTCTATGTGGCATTCCACCGGCTTCCAACTACGTAAGATGAAAATGACTTTGAATAAAAGAGCAGTTTTAGTGCCACAACTCATCACATAGTGAGTTGTTATTGGTGGAGGAGTATCTTCACATAGATCCACCATCACCCCTTCACCAACCACAACTCATCATGTGACGAGTTGTAACATAAATTATACCTTTTTGTTATGACATTAGATTTTTTCCGAATAAAATTCGAATATTCTACAAAGTACAAACATCCTCCATTAATATTCCCACGTCATCAAATCCATATTCCTACGTGGCACTTGTTAGACCTGGTGTGCGTGTCAGGGGAATATACGGTGCACGCATGGAATAATTCTATTTGGATATTCTTTTTTTTTTTTTTTTTTTGAGAAAGCTCTATTTGGATATTCGAATATTCATTTTCTTCCAACCCCGCCGGAGTTTTTTACATTATCAAATATAGCTGACCTTTGATCTGCCAAAAAAAAAAATATATATATATATATAGCTGACATTTGAAATGACAATTATGGCCCTGATATGTTGAAGGAACTACGACTTTACCACAATAATTGGGGTTAGTAGGTTTTGATTAATTTAACCAAACTGCCCTTTTAACCTCCACAAAAAGGAAACTCGTGCCTAAATGATTTGTGAACCATTGGATTTGAATAGGGATTTAGTGAAGGGTTTGGATTTCAAGTTAATTGGATGTTTAATTATTGAAAAGTTAGATTCGGCGGGACCCCAATTTGTTAATTATGTTAAAGTCTCAAACGTAATCAATCACTTTGTTATTCTTTGCAAATGACCTATGTGACTAGATTGCGTTCACAACATGCAATTTGAGAGGTTAATAGAGACATGCACATTCCCCCCTCGCCCTTTGATAAGTATATTGAGTTATTGACATATATAATTATTAAATCAAGTCTAAAAGGCCAATTGTTGGGTATACATGTGTAAATGAAGTCCCATATCGAATAATGATGAGAAAAATAAGTAGTTCATATCACATAATTGAACACATACCTATTGGGTTAGGCCTTTTGGGTAAAAGTGTGTCTTTATATGTTATATTAAATATTCAAAGAAGTTTTCCAAGGTGTTTATCTCCCCAACAAGTAATATTAGAGTCCATGGTAGTGTGAGACAAAGGAGGCAAGGTTAACGAGGTTCCTTTTGCAGTTGGAGCGAGAGCGGGGTGTGCTGCGTACTTGAAGCCCTTTCGCAAATAGAGCAGGGTGGGTCCCTTTCGTAGTTAGAGCGGGCATGGTAGATTGCACCAAGCAAGCCCATAAAGCTCACACAAACGATCTTTCAAAAGCCCAACAAATGAGTATTATTGCCAATGATGCTAGACAACAATGAAGTGTGAGGTTCTCATGGAGGATAAAAGACGTGCGGGATTGACACGTGGAAGCTCATGGATGATGACCTAGTGAAGGGAAAGGCCCATTAGGCAAGGGGGAGTGAGTAGGACTTGTTTGTTCATGGACCACAGAGAGGTAGAAACTCACATGTGAATGGGAGATTGTTGGGTATGCACGAGTGAGTAAAGTCTCACATTGAATCATGATGAAAAGAATAAGTGATTAATATAACATAATTGAGCACATACCCATTGGGCTTAAGCCTTTTGGGTTAAAATGTGTCTCTATATGTTATATTAACTACTCAAAGAAGCTCTCCAAAGTGTTTATCTCTCCAACAATTTCCCTGTGCTCCAATTACAATAATCAAACTTTCCTCTATTTAAAGTTGTTGTAAGCTCTGATCATCTAAGGAAATCATGGCTCCATCATTCACTTCTCTAGTGTTCACAGTGAGAAGGTGTGAACCAGAAATGGTAGCTCCAACCAAGCCCACTCCTCATGAATTTAAACAACTTTCAGACTTGGATGATTGAGACAGCCATCAATTTCAAATCCCAATTATACAATTCTACAAATATAATCCCTCAATGCAAGGGAGAGATCCAGTGAAGGTCATTAGAGAAGCACTGGCATAAACACTTATATTCAACTACCCTTTTGCAGGTAGACTTAGGGAAGGGCTTGGTGGAAAGCTTTTGGTAGAATGTACAGGTGAAGGTGTTCATTAAGGCTGATGCTACTGTTTCACTAGAGCAATTTGGACATGCAATTCATCCTCCATTTTTGTGTATGGATGAGCTCCTTTATGATGTTCCTGGCTCAGGAGAAATGCTTAATTGCCCATTATTGCTTATTTAGGTAACATGTGCTCAATTTTTTTCTTAATTTCTACAGATTAGTGGTTTTTTGGTTTTTATCTTAATGATTTGATGCATTAGTATGCCTAGTATCACCCATTTCAATGTTTGATAAAATAATAAAATACCATTAAGAGTTATAGTATCATTATCATATGCATTCCACCTTGTTATTTGGGTTAGATGTATATGTGAAATTACAATAACAAGACTAAGACATCCAAAGTATTATCATTAGTTGAATTGGCACCTTCCTATTCATAAAATACTTGGAGTCTTGGAGGAAAAGAATTTGAGTTACGGAATTATCAGCATATTGTAACTATCTTAAAAAAAAAAAAAAAAAAAAAAAAAAAAAAAGGTATTATCACTGACTACAAGAAATGTTCCTAATAATTGTACAAACACACATGCTTTTTTAATTGTGTTAATCGGCAGGTAACATGACTAAGGTGTGGTGGATTTATCTTTTTTATAGGGTTAATTCAGCAGAAATTATATCTACATTTTCTATATAATTTTGACATTAAAAATGATATATGAATACGAAAAAAAAAATAGAAGTGCCTTATATTCTTGACATATATGTCACATGCTTTCCTTCCAGTGTATAAAATGCAAAAAAAAAAAAAAAAAAAAAAAAAAAAAAAAAAAAGGAAATTGCACTTTACCCACCTATGGTTTGGCCCGTTTTAACAATGCTCACCCGTGGTTTAAAAGTTATCACTTTACCCACCTGAAGTGGCCTCCGTTAGACCCCCGTTACCCATCTCTGCCCTTTCCGTTAGAAAATCTCATTTACTATATAAACCAAAATTAGAACCCAATTAGAACCCTAAAAAAGGACCAAGCTCTCTCCGTCTCTCTACCTTCGAACCCCCAAACCCATTTCCGCTATATCAAGATCCCTTTGTACTCCGATTGCCAAAGTGAAATCTAAATATGTCTTCTTCAAGTTATTACTCGGGTTCTAGTCACCATTCATGCTCTGCTGTCAGTTGTTGGCTACGGACTGCTCTGACCTTGAACAATTTTGGGAGAAGGTTTTATGGGTGCAGCTACTATGATGTGGTGAGTAATAGTTGATTTTCATATTTCTTTCCTTTTTTATTTTCTGGTTTTGTTGGATTTCGGGTTTTGTTGGCTTTATGAATAACCCTAATTTGATTTTGTTTGTAGGATGATGAACCTACTTATAAATACTTTAGGTGGTTGGATGGCAAAATATGTAAGCGTGGATCTGAAGTTGCACCCATTGTCCTTGCAAGATTCAGTATGTACAAGAATCAAGCAAGAGTTGCAGAGGAAAAGGAAAATGAGGCTTGTGATAAGGAAACAGCAGCTATTGAGAGGGAAAACAAAACCAAGCAAAGGGAAGAAAAAGCTAGGGTGAGAGAGAGGATAGCTAAAGAGAAGTTACAGAAGTACAAATTTGCACTTGTTTTGTCATGGGGGTTTTTTGCAATTTTTTATGTGATTTCTGGTAAGATGGGAGAATTTAGAACAAAGCCATTGTGTTTGCCTTGAAGGCAAGTTGTTGTAGTTATTGTATAATTTTGGGTACTACCACTTTTGATAAGTGTATTCCATGTATTTGGCACTATGTAATGTTGTTGATTATTTGAATAGAGTATGCGGTTTGTTCTTTATGCGATGTGTTCTTTATGTGATGTGGTCTTCTTTATGTAATTTGTTCTTCTTTATGTAATTTGTTCTTCTTTATGTAATACTACCTTGTTTATGTAATGTGTTCTTTATGTAATGTGATCTTGTAATTTGAATAGAGTATGCTGTCTTGTTTATATAATGTGTAATGTTGCCTTGTTTATGTAATGTATAATGTTGCCTTGTAATATGTTCTTTATGTAATGTGTTCTTGTAATTTGAATAGGGTATGCAATCTATTCTTCTTTATAAAGATTGTGTATGTTGTACATCAATTGGGTAGGCAAGGACATGCATCCCATAAGATTCTGTTTACATCAATTGAAGAAGTATAAAGAAGTATGTTTTAAAGTAAGACTATTCCATACATATATAATAAGTATTGTTCAAAACAAGTGGACTCCACCTAACATTAACGGCTAAACACTGCCAAATTTTATCTACATAATAGGTGGTTATGTCCCCACTAAGACAATAACAAAATAACTTTACAATATAAAGTTCTGCACAATAACAAAAAAACAAAAAAAGTGGTAACATGCCACCATCAGACATGCACAATAACAAAAAAAAAAGTAAAGTAAAGTTTCTGCTTGCACATTCTCTAATCTTCATTTCCCAAAGACCTTGCCCTTGTCCTTGCCTTTACCTCTGCCTGTGCCTGTTGAGAACATTGCACTAGATGTCTCAGCTCTTAATCCACATCCTCTCCCATATGAGAACAAATGATTGCTCCCAACTACCCTTGGTGGTACCAACCCCCTTTGTGGCTGCAAAATACATAGAAACTCCATATCAAGATCTAATCCAATGTTTTATGTAAGTATAAAGGGTGGTGTTTGTATTTGTGTTTGTATATATAACTAAGATAGAAGTTTTCTTGTGTCTCATGTTTCCTTAGGAGTATGAGAGATAGGCTGGCTGCATGAGAACCATTGAGCTGTGGGTGCTTTACTTGGTGGTGGTCTATTTGAATCTACTGCAGATGCTGGTGGTCTGCTTGAAGTTGAAGCAGATGTTTCAATTGGCTGTGTGTATGGTTTGCTTGTTGGCTGCCTCAATGGCTGCTTTTATGGATGGTTGACTGGTTGACTTCGTTTGATGGGTGGTTGGCTTTCTTGTTGAATGGCTGGCTACCCCACTTGTTGGTTGACTAGTTGTCTACTTGGTTGCATTGTTTACTAGTCCAGGTGGGTGCCTTACTTGCTGGTTGGCTGCCTTGTTTGCAGATCTAGGTGGCTGCCTTACTTGAATAGTGGTTGCCTGGTTGGCCCTCTTGTTTGCTAATCTTGTTTATTGCCTTGTTTGCTCATTGGTTGCCTTGCAAACCTCATTGGCGGTTGCCTAGGTGGCTGGTTGGTTGGCTGCCTGACTGGCTAGTTGGCTGGTTGGTTGCCTGCTTGCCTGCCTGGTTGGCTACCTGATTGGCAAATTAGGGTGGCTGCCTTGCAAACCTCCTTGGTGGTTGCCTAGTTGGCTGACTGGCTGACTGGCTGGTTGGCTGGCTAGCTGCTTGTTCCTTGTCCCTCTTGTCCCTACAAAAAGAATTGTCTTGTATCAAAAATAGATTTGTAATATATTGTCATAGTGAACACATTCTTGCTTTACTTACAAATTTTTTTTACCTCTCAAGTCTCTGCCTCCTTTGCCATGGTGTCTCACCAGTTATTCCAGCCTTACACCTTCTTGAATTATGCCCCACCTGATGGCAAAACCCACATTTTATAGGTCTATATGACCTAGAAACTTTGTATGGGTTGTTTGGCTTATCTGCATCTTTCTTCCTTTTCATCGGTGGCCTGCCTGGAGGCTTGTACACAATTGGAGAAACAGGGGCAGGTTGGTTGGTTTCAACCTATTCATCTTGGCTAGGCAGTAGGGTAATCATCTCCTTATATGCAGTCACATAGGCATCCTTTCTAAAGCATGCATGCACATAAACCTCAGGCCTCTCCAGGTTCTTATAAATTGCTGCAACACAATGTTTACATGAGATTCTTGTCAAATCCCAAACTCTACAAGTACAACACTTTCTTGTAAGGTTAACCAC
This sequence comes from Quercus lobata, assembly GCF_001633185.2. NCBI lineage: Eukaryota > Viridiplantae > Streptophyta > Magnoliopsida > Fagales > Fagaceae > Quercus > Quercus lobata. The sequence goes on along the minus strand of NC_044912.1, from coordinate 19,938,780 downwards.
ATGCCTCTCATACTCATTATCCACCTCATATATATAGCAACCTGATGGAATAGCAGAAAATGACTTAGAATCAACTTTCAACTACTCAAGCTTCTGCACTATGTTTAGACATATGTCACTAGTGAATTTTTCAATCCCAATCCTCTTACTGTACATTCTAGTCATCAACCTGACCCTAATCCACTCTAGCATGGCAATGATAGGCTTATCCCTAACTTTTAGTATCATAGAATTAAATGACTCACTAAGATTGTTCACATAACAATCAGAGATGGCCCTTGCAGTGAAATGTGACTTGGTCCATTGGGTTGGTTGGATGTCTGCTAGATACTCTCATGCTTCATTGTCCAATTCCTTCATATCTTGCATTCTCTTCTCAAACTCTCTAACTGTTGTTGCTGCAGCACACCTCCATAATGCAGCCTTCAATTCTAAACCCTTGAAGTTTAACTTAAAATTGTTGTAAATATGTTTCACACAAAATCTATGTTCAACTGTTGGGAACAAAAGCTCCATGGTAGGTATCAATCCCTGGTTATCATAAATACAATAAAAAAACATCCAAAAAACCAAAATGAACACCATCTGCCTAAGAATAAAAACAAAACTTTCAAAAAGCAAAAATGTAATGATTAAAAACAAACAGCAGTCTCAAAAAGCAAGTGAATTGTATTACCTTCTGCCTATCTGAAATGAACACCAGATTCAGCTTATTTGGCCTCCTAATATCATCTGCAAATGTTTGTAAAAACCACACCAAAGAATCCTTGTTTTCTTGCTCAACTACACCTAATGCAACAGGGAAAATATTGTCATTCACATCACTTGCAGTTGCTAATAATATATGGCCACCAAACTTGCCCTTCAAATGGCAACCATCTAATCCTACAAGTGGCCTACACCCTCCCAAGAATCCAACTTTCTGTGCATTGTATCTCACATACATCCTCTTGAACTTAGGTTGTGTGTTAGGCTCAGTAATCTCAGTTTGCAGAATCACCTTACTCCCCACATCAGTTACTCTTATCATCTCTGCATAGTCCCTAAGCTTCCCATACTGCAACCTCTCATCACCGAGTATGAATTCTCTAACTTTCCTCTTAGCTCTGTACACTTGATTTATGCTCAAGTCCACATACACATCCTGCAAAACTCGATGCTTCACACCAGAAACTGCCTAAACAGGGTTTTTGTTGAAATCATTCAAGTATTTCCTAGCCACATATGTAGAAGTGACTTGGCTATGCTTGAATGTCCTCCCACATGTACAAGTTGAAACCATGGCCTTTATCTGGAAGGTTAACTCCCCTGTAATCTGTGATGCATATATCTTCCAACCACATTCATACTTGTAGTGGACAGAAACTTTGGTCTTTTCATTAAGCTTGAACTTAATGCCCACAGGCTTTTTCACTACATATTCCCTCAAGGTAGCCCTAAACACCTTCCTATTTGGGAACTTCATACCCTTGCATAACTTTGGGTTACTCATGCCAGTCTTCTCATTAAACTTTGGACATCTCACCCTTTCATCTTCATCCTCTACACTGTTTATGCTCCTAGTGTCATCATCATTAAGAGCTTTTTCAGCCCAATCATTATTATCATCAGCTTGATCACTGGTAGCAGCTTAATCACTGGCAGTAGCTTGATCACTGGCAATAGCTTCTGCTCTCTTCCCATTATCTGTAACTGGCTCTCTCACACCATCTCCCTCATTTAAATTTTCAGTATCTCTTTGATGCTCTCTCATATTGGGCACCTCATTGTTCTGAGCACCAAATATGTCATCAAGATACTCTAGTCCTTCATACCCTTCATCTAGTCAATTAGGTTTATCCATATCAACATCTTCACTACCAACAGTTTGTCCATGGGTAGCATGGTTATCCACATGCACAACTCCACCAACACTGCCATCCCTTAAACCCTCAACAAGTTCTTCACTAACATCATTTTGGTCAACCACAGATGATCTAACAGTATTGGTCACCTCCTCACAATCAGTATCATCATCTTCATCATTCATTTCCCATGTCTGGTCTACTGCAATTGGTTGCTCTGGTTCAACTATAGGTTCTTCAATAGCAATTGGTTCAACTTCAGGTTCTACATAAAGTGTGATTTCATTTGTTGGCCATTCAGCTTGTAGTTCACACATGCAGGTCACATCATCATCTGAAGTAATTAACCTCAACTCTTGCTCTAAGTCACCACTAGGTATTAAATAATAAATCCTACTGTTAATGGGTCCCCTAGTCTCAGCACAAATGTCTTGTATCTCAAAATGACTTAGTAGATCTAGATCAACATTAGCCATTGTAGATACCTCACCACCTACATACTCTAAACCAGGGTTCCACTCAAAATTCCCACTATGGTGAATAGTAAAATCAAAATGAATTTCGGCAATCTGCAGGAGTTAAAACACATGCACAAACAACAATAATTAAATACATAACCAATACATGCATAGAGAACATCAATGACAAAAGCAAAATAATTTTAGTTGCACACCAAACACTAAGTAACGTAGGGTCAGAGACAAGAAACACAACCAACTAAACAATTTTTCTCCATGGGACTACAGACAACCTAAAGATGCATCTAACCAAAATATTCCTAGGGACCATAGTCATCAATGTCAACTATAAAAGAACAAACACACCAATGGTAAACCCAACAATGGTAAACCACTAATTTTATGACAGAAAAACTTTAATCCAAATCACCTTCATCAATAGTTACACATTGAAAAAAAAATAAACACAACAATGGTAAACCCTTGAAAGTCATTTCATACCAGATATAGAGGAAAACCCAAGCTTCAGCACACCTCCTCCTTGCTTGCAAGTGTTCGGGGATTTCACTTTGGCAATCAAAGTAAAGAGATAAAGGGATTATGGGTTTGGGGATTTTTGGGGGTTCAAAGGTAGAGAGACGGAGACAGCTCGGTCCTTTTTTAGGGTTCTAATTTTGGCTTATATAGTAAATGAGATTTTCTAACGGAAATGGCAGAGATGGGTAACAGGGGTCTAACAGAGGCCACCTCAAGTGGGTAAAATGACAACTTTTAAACCATGTGTGGACATTGTTAAAATGAGTCAAACCACAAGTGGGTAAAGTGCAATTTTCCCTATAAAAAAAAAAAAAAAAAAAAAATTAGAGCCTTGCTACTATTTGAAAAAAATATAAATCTATATATATATATATATTTTAATAAATTTAGATTTAGAATAGGTACTCTTAACCCAAATTTGCCTTTTCTCATTCTTAAGTAAATGGACAAAAATGGACTAGATTGGACCAAATAGACTGAAAGGATTGAAATAAACCAAATTCAACCGAAATGCCATGCTTCAGTTTTCAGATGTTAAACGTGAACTTACCTACTTAATTTTTGTATGTAGGATGCGTAAAATTGCACCCAAAAAAAAAAAAAAATGAAGCAAGCAACTGGTTAGATCATTTTTATTATCAAAATGATTGTAAAATATGTAATGTTGTTATCAATTATGAAATTGAAAATAAAACAGAAAAAAGTGCAAACAGGAAAAGGACTGTGTAACACCCCAAACAAGAGTGGTCCACAAAGTTCCCCACCAACACCCCCATATGATTCTCTCACTCTCCTTATGTTTTTCTATTGTTTCTTCTTTCTCTTGTTCTTTTCCTCTTCTTCCTCACAGCTGAAAGTCCCCTCCTCCCTCACCCTCACGTGAATCTTATCCTATTTCTTTTAATTTTTTTCTCATGGGCAGCCCATGGAAGGCTTTCCTTCACACATTGGCCACCAATAAGAGTTCTAGAGGCTTCTTCCTACCCTCTAGGAATGGCTAGTTCAATAGATGAGGTAATATATATATATATATATATATATATATATAAGTTCTCCCAATTCCTTCCATTAAAGTCCTTGGGTTTTGTTATTTGATGATGTTTATGGATATACTTGGTGGGTTTGGTTAATGATGGAATATTAAAGGGTTGCGAGAATTTGGGTAGTTTTATTAAAATTTGAAATTTTCAACCCATATGGGGGAATTTTGCTTTGAAGCGGTGATTTGGTTGTCTAGTATTACTATGGGTATTTTAGGGTTGATTTCCTAGAGTAATCGTATGGGTTTTGTTGTTTCATGTGGTGATTTGAGTTGATTTTAAAGTTTGTTTTCTTGCATTTGAAATGGTTTTGTCATATGTGAGTGTAGTGTGAACTCGGCCTTTAATCTTGAGGAAACCATTCTCGAACCCAAGATTGTTAGAAAGGTGCTTAGATCTCTACCAGAGAGATTTCATGCCAAGATCATCGCAATTGAGGAATCAAAGGACATTGACAAAATTCCTTTGACAGAACTAGTTAGCAATATGCAGACCTATGAGTTGGGTTTAACAAGGATAGGGAAATCAAGTAAGGGAAAAAGCATGGTATTAAAAGCCAAGAGCAGTGACAATGATGAGTCTTCATACAATGAAGATTCTAAGATGAAATCCTATATCACATAGTAATTCAAAAAGTTTATGAAGAATGTCAATGCTAAAGGATTTGACAAAGACCGCAAGTAGTCCAACTCGTCTCAGTTCAAAAACCTGAACAAAGGAAAGAAGGATGCTAGGGATGGCGGTCAGTACACTGTTCCCTCAGGACCAAAATGTTTTGGGTGTCAAGGCTTCGGTGACATAAAACAAGAGTGCCCTACATATCTCAAGACCATTGGGAAAAGCATGACATTTGCTGCTACTTTGAGCGACATCAAGCCTGAAGATGATTCTGACAATAAGGATGACAGAATCCTAAATGCCTTCACTGTTCCTGTAAATCCTACTGAGGGGATTATTGAAGATGTGGACGAAGAAGATGACTTGGTGGAGTCTAAATTTGAGAAGATGGATGAACAGGATGACATTCACACAGCATATGAAAAATTATACAAGGTCTCAGAAAAACATAAGAAGTTGTATAGGTTGGCCACCAAGAAGCTCAGTGAAGTGGAGTTTGGATGAGAAGAAATCTCCACGAAGTTTGATGAAGCCAATCAAACCATTGAAGCACTACGATTCGAGAACAACTTCCTGGCTGAGAAGACCAAGAAACTTGAGGCAGAGCTGTTCCAAGTTAGGCCTCAGTTGGAAAGGACTTCAAGTGCAAAGCTTGATGAGATGCCCAGTCTTCAGAAATCTGCTTCTGATCAAATCGGTTTAGGGTATGATTTCTCTTCTTCTAGTATTGCTTCTGCTAGTACTACTGTTTTTGTTTTTCCTATTAATAATGTTGAATCTAAGAACAATGATGTGAAAAATGTGTTAGCTAGTGAGAACATAGACAAGGGTAAATCTATCTTAAGAGCACCCTTAAGCTTGATAAGAAAGATTAAAAACCCTAGGGCTAAGAAGGGAAACACTCAAAAGCCTAAACAAAAGAAGCAGCATCTCTGTCATCACTGTGGAGCAACTGAATATACTCGACCTAATTGCTACAAGTGGTTAGCCATTCAACAGACCAACAATATGATCTCATTGGGAAACCAGAATCAATTTCCATCCTTCTTTGCTCCTCTTGGAGATCTAATCAAAATCCTCATGTTCCTTTCGAACTTGAATGGTTTCAATTCTTCCCCCTCACCACTGAATCAAAGGTTTGCAAAACGAAAAGATTCTTCCAAGGTGTGGAAGGAAAAAATGCTCCAAGTGATTTAGTCATTTTTTCTCTCTCCCCCCCTTCTTATTTTTGAGTTTGCATTATTTGTGTGTTTTGCTTTCTTGTTTTGAGTCAGTCTAGTTTTATGTTTTGTTTTGTTTAACATGTTTTTGCTTGTTTATTTTTCAGTTTTGCTTTATTTTTTTTTCATAAAATTTTTTTTTTTTTGAAAAATCAGAAAAATACAAAAACAGTGTGTGTTTGTGTACATTGGTACTTATGTACTTTGGATGACCATTATAACAAAGTTTTTTAAATTTCGTATCTTTTGTAGCTTAGATGAGTATCTCTATGCACAACTAAGCAAGTGAGCTTTGTGGCTCATGTTTGTGATGAGTAAGATTAAGTAATCTCTTGTACTTAACACTCATATCACTCTTTTTGACGGGAAGGACTAGAAAATCCTAAGAGAAAGGCATAAAAAACCATCTCACCACTGTTGCCCACTAATCATGAAATGACATCTGTATACTTCGGCATAGCAAAAGTGTAATGTCAAAAGCTTAACATCATTGGGTATTTCGTTTCTTTCTCTTATATGCCCATGTATGGTTTGCTTAAAAGAAAAATAAAAAGCAAATAGAATCAAAATGCTTTATATATGATTACAAACATGTATTCTAGGAGATGTGGGAGTTATATGATGTACTTCGAAAATGATAGTCCCCATCAAACAGTTATGATTATGTGTGAGTTAAAGTGATTTTCTTTTATCTCAAATCATCATAACATGTAGACTCTTATGCAACCTTGCGATGTTTTTCACACACAACACGCAATACTCTTTGCTACTCTTGATACATGTGCAAATACAATGTGATTTGACCATCACAAGGAATACATGTGTTAATGTATTCTCACTAAATTGTCTTAACTTGTTTTTGAAATATAAAATAAGTTAGACTTGTTTAGTGTGTGTGTGTGTGTGTGTGTGTGTGTGTGTGTGTGTGTGTGTGTGTGTTTTGGATCTAAATCCTTAACATTTTTCTTGATAAAAAATGATTTTGAGAGCTTAAAATGTTGGTTAGATCTTTGGTTGAGTAGCATGTTTGATTGCATTCATGTCTGTGTTTTTCTCTTCTTTGAAAAACTGTTTTTAAGCAATCTCGACAGCTTCTCGATACCTTTCGACAGCTAGACTATCTATTTCTCGATAGTTGTTATCGCAATCTCGATCCATTGGGATTCTTAAGATTCAATCTCAATAGCTTCTCGACAACTACTCGATCCATTGAGGAAGTTTTCGGATGCTCGATAGATGCGTGATAGCTTCTCGATCCACCGAGCCCATTTTGCCGTGGACACTTCTCGACAGATCCTCGATATCTCTAAGATAGCTATTTCTCACGTTTTAATTCTCGACAGATCTTGATACCTCTCGATCCATCGAGAAACTGAAATTCCTATAAATAGGGTCTGCGCAATGTTTTCTTCATTTCTCCCCGATCTCTCTTAACAAAAAACGTCTCTTCCTCTTCCTTATCACCTCTCTCTCACTCCAAACTTCATTCCCAGGGTTTTCGGCCTAGATAGATCTTTCTTCTTCTGGTAAGATCTTCTTTCTTTCACTTTTTCATGCATTTCACGTTTCTGACTTAAATTTTGGGATTTTTTTTTATAAACTTTGGGGTTTTTCAAAAATTTTGAAGTTTTTGTGAAATTTTTGGGACGGGTTTTTGTTTAAATGATTTTAAAACATCATGCATTGCATCACATCTACATTATAACAATGCTTCATGCATTTTAGATGCATGTTTGCTTTGTTGCAATGAAGTGTGCTGGTAGGTTTGGATTGGGCTAAATCCATGATGTTTTTAAGTTTGCATGTTACATGTTCATGCATTTTTCATGCATACATACCTTCATTTATCTTTATTTTGATATTGATCTGTGTTGGTGCTTTTCTATGTGTTTCTTTCTCTCTCTCTTTCTTTCGGTTAGTTGCTCTATGGCACCTAAACGAAAATCTACTCCGTCCCAAAACCCTCTTCGTTCTAGGGCATCTTCCTCTGATTCTACCCCTCCCATGTCCAGTTCCGTGATGAGAAGGCCAAGTCGGACTTCTCGGAGAACTTTTCACGATGCGACATTCATTCAGAACGCCAAGTCGTTCTATCGGATTTTTCCGATATTGACCTTCCCACTGTCATCTACAGTTAGGGTTGAGAGTCAATGTGTGGCATCCCGGTCACTTGTCCCTCTGTGATCATACAGGAATTTTACTCCAATATGCACGAATTCGATATTTTAGTACCTCATTTTATCACTCGCATTTGAGGAATACGCATCGTAGTTACTCCAGATATTGTATCCGAGGCACTACAAGTTCCTAGGGTAGTGCATCCTAACTACCTTAGCTGCGATCGTTTAAGGACTGTGACCAAAGATGAACTTTCGTCTTTATTTTGTGAGACACCTTCATCTTAGAGTGACCGTCAAAACACCCTTTGCTCGGACTTTACAAAAGGTCTGAGATTCCTTAACATGGTGATGACATTTGTTCTCCATCCATTATCTCACTATACCATCATAGAGCCTCATGCTTGATTTTTGTTATCCCTTTTTGAGGGACTAACTATTGATTTTCCCTCTCACTTCATTATATCCCTCATAGATGTCTATAGGGATACAGCGACCCGTGATAAGCTCATTTTTCTTTCCGCTATCACGCGGATCCTTCACCATTTTTTTGTCTCTTATCCCACATCTCCTCATTTCTCGATCATGTGTGCCATAGATGCGGCTACCGTCAGATAGAGTGAGGCCCAGCTTCGATCGAAGCGGCCACAGATAGAGATAATAGCTCCTCTAGCTTCTTCCGCTCCTTCCACATCCGCACCTTCTTCATCGACGGGTGGTGTGACCCTCGAGGTGGTCATGGCGTAGCTGTAGCGCATGGATGCTTGACACACTCAGTGATGAGTTATAACAAGTGAACACCCATGTCGACCGTATTGCGGTAGGCTCGTCTTGGTGGCTTCGTGGTGTCTCCCTCTCCTTCCTTCTCCAGACTCCAGAGGCATTTGAAGACGAGGACAATGACAATGACTCTGACAACGATGATGATAATGAGGATGAGGATGCTAGCTTGCCCAGTGATGATGAGATGTCTACTTGATTTACTTATCCTTTGTCACTCGTGACAAAAAGGGGGAGTAGTTTTGATATGAGAGTAGTCATATACATAGGGGGAGAGTTAGTATAGGAGATTTTTGTTAAGAGGAGTGTCTATATTTTTTTAGGGATGTAGTGAGGACTTATGTATTTTTTTTTTCTTTTCTTCTTTTAGAGATACATTGTTCTTACATTGTGATAGCAAATCTTGTACTTATGATGTTATATATATGATGAGGTTGTTATTACAGTTCTTTTACCTATCTTTACATGTGTTGTTTCTTTTCTTTATTTATGCACATGATTCTTATATATTATATGCAATCTATTATTTCTGTTTTACACTAAGATGCCGTGATGAGTTTTGTTTAAAGTGTTTCAGAAATACAGGTTGTCAAAGTGTTCTTGCCATAAACTCTCTTCTTGCAAAGTTTTTCAAGAGTTTGTGTTAAGATAGATTTTATTGTATTCAATAAGTGAGTATAAGTTGAGTGATTTATGACTTCTCTCATATGTTCATTTGTTTGTTGTGATTTTGTCATGGATTGCCAAAGGAAAGATTGTTAGGACATATGTGAATCATTGTTAGGAACATATGTCAATATAGAATTGGTTAATCCTTTGACAAAACGTACTTTACTTGTAATTGGGTAGACCTAGTATGTGTTTAGTGCTTCAAGAAACAAGGTTTCAAGTTCAAGTGTTAAAGCCATGCAAGTCTGTCTAAGAAACAAGTGAAGAAGTGCTAAATTTTAAAACTTGACAGCTAGTATCTATCGAGGTTTAAAAGGCTGTTTAAGCCCGATGCTCGACAACTGCTCGATAGATAAGTTATCTGTCGAGGTTTATGAAAATCAGTTTTTCAGATCTGATTTCACTCCAATCTATGAATAAATGTTTGGGCTTTCTTTCTCACAATCCTAAACATATATAAGGATTTTTTTAAGGACAGTCACAGCTGATGCAACTCAATGTAAAAGTTTTTCACAAGCATATTGTGAACCGGATACATATGCCCTAGTTTATCTTTCTATTCAAGAAGTTGCTGTGTTTGTACACCGTACGGTTTTGTAACCAAGAAGCTTCATGATTTTCATCATGTTAATGAACTAAAGAACTTTACAGCCAACATCTTTCTCAAGTTGGTGAGTAAGCCACGTATTGGGATCCGCGCATCAAATTGGTTAGTCACGTACTAGGAGCCGTGCATTGAAAAGAAAGATTGTCACTATAGAATAAGTCCAATTGAGTACTAGGGTAAGGGTTCAACTGTAGGTTGGTATAAGGTATTGAGATTCCTTTACTTGTAACCACTTGTTGTGATAATAGTGAATTCTCGTGAGTGGTGACCTTAAAATCACCCTGTGGGGTTTTTGCTGTGTAGATTTTTCCCATTCATAAATAAATTACCGTGTCAATTTTTTTTTCGCTGCACTTTAACTTAGTTGGTGATTTGTTTGTACTATCACGCTTATTGCATGCTAATTGAATTAATCAATTAACTTGGCTAATTAATTGGTTAATTCATTAGAAGGGGTCAATACATTCTTGGCCTATCAATATATGATAGAATTTCTACTTTAGCCTAATCTAATTGTATATGTATGTAAAACTCTCTTGTGAAGACTTAAACCCCGACCCTTTTCTCCGCACTCCACAAGCACTTATACTTGTGGAATCACCACTACATTAAGGGTGCGCGGTGGTAGACTCACTCGTTTTTGGTTTGGTGTAATATATGTGAATTAATAAATACCTCGTGAACGAGCTTTCAGATTAGTGAGATAAGGAGGCACAAAAAGAAAAAGAAAAAAGACTAATTGCAAATTACACCTTTAATATATTCCAATGATCAAATAAAACTGTCTTATAATAGTCACGTAGGGCACAATAACTCTAGTCGATCTGATAAATTGGTTTTTGTATCCTTATAATGTGAAATGTCCAAGATGGAAAAGGCAAAAATGACATAGAAAGCAGCACAAATTTATCATTGGGAATTAAATGTTAATCTTAATCTTACATGTCATCTATCATGAAAACTATATTATTTTGCCAAATGATTCTGGGGAAGTTTTTTTAGAAAGAAGGGGCTTAAGATCCTATAAAAGCTTACCGAAAGAGAGTTACATTCGTTAAGGTACGAGGAAAAAAAAAAGTTATTCACCCTATATAAATGTTGTGCAAGGCCAGCAATTTATGGTTGCTATATATACTAATTAATATTTAGTGCTATCACGATTATGTACTTCAATATAACCCCACAATCAACACCAGTGGTTTTTCATCTCAGTTTCTTGGACCTACACCAGTGGGTACCTGGGATATTATGTTAAAATTGAAATTGGGTGCCTGATGTAATACAATTTTTATAGGCTGGCTTGGACTGTTTGGTGAAAGGAGCAAGTGTTTCCACAGATACCACTGAACCAACAACGGTACCCTCTGATGGAAACAGAAAATGGGATTCATTTCTGGGAATTATAATTCTCTAACACCAATCAATGTTTCTATCTTCAAACAAAGCTAGCTATATATGCGGAGGAGCCACTGAATCTGGATTTATATTCATATTTTTTTAGTAACTGTGAAGATTCACGCAACAATTACTGCACTTTGTCATCTGATAAGGGTAATTTTGTGGTTTTGATGAAGTCATCCATATTAGGCAAAAGTGACAGTCCTAATGAACTCGTCAGCCTTGCTTGCACGTTCACGGCCTAACAACGATAGAATAAAAGTCAACGGTTCCACCTCAAAGCTGACAGTTGCACCTTGAAGACAACAAACACCTGAACAAGACGACTAGAATATATTGACGGGATATGGAGTTAACGGAGGGAAGTTGAAGAGGACAAGCGAACCTTTGACGAAGCTGACATGGCTTGGCCTCCACGCATAAGCATATAAGGAACTATCTTGTGCCCCACGCTTAACCCTAAGGAAAAGATCCTGTAAGATACGCGAATTAAAGAGGATCTCTCCCACAAGGAAAGATCTTCTAAACCAAGGAACGAATATCAACCCCATGCTACTATAAAAACCCCAAGACCCTCACAAAACAAAGTACGCATAATTCCCCCGACTCTGGCATCCTAGAGTTGTGAAAGTTCTCTAACTTAACCTTCAGAGGGTCTTTGGCCGATACCACACCGGTACTCTCCTAAGGTTTTCTTCGTTTTTGTTTCGCAGGTGTTGTCTCGAGCATGTGAGGACTGTGTAACTTACTGACGATTTTCGACATCGTCATCTTCCAAGAAATTAAAGTGTGTTTGGATGTGTTTTATTGATTTTTCTTACTTTCCTGAGAGTATGGTAGAAATAAAGGAGCAATTTTTTTTTTTTTTTTTTGGGACTTTCCAAACACATGATTGTCCGTATTTGTCCAGTTGCATCAAATGCATTCTAATATATAATACACTTTTTTCTTGTTGATTCAACACAGATCTTCTCAATTTTTTTCATTTAAAAAATGATTCTCAATTTATGTTAAAATGGAGAGCATGAATTTTATGATTTAATTTTAATTTTCTAAAATATAAGAATATACATTAATTATGTCACGATTAATTTACATTGCATTCCGCTGTGTTTAAGAAATAACAACTAATTAAATGACTGTAACATGATATATATACTTTTAAATTTGTTGATTATCAAATCTCTAGCTTGATTCTCTCTATTTTTCATTAAAAAAAGGGTAAGGTATTTGTACGCACTGTATTTTAAAACTTAAAGTTAAGATTTATGATTTTTTAGTGAAATTTATATATGGTGTGCCTTTATGTTAAAATCTCATTTCCTTTGCAAGGTTGAAAATAATAAACAAAGCTTGTGGCGCAGTTTAACCAATACCAATATAATTGCAGGCCTTCGTATGTGTTTTGAATTCTTGAATTGTTTAATAAAATAATTAGTTTATTTAATAAAATATTATCTAAAAGAAGTAGCTAAAAAACATGAATTTTTTTTAGGTGAGATTGGTGGTTCACCAAATTCTTGAATTTGAATCAATCACCTCCTATAAATCAATGGGTCGCTGTAATACTCTCTTTTTTCTTTGAAAAACTTTATATGTGCAAGCAGTGTAAGCCTCAAACCTAGCTCATGATTTTTCAATTTTTTCTCTTCCTCACCACTTCATTGAAAGCTTATAATTGAATAAAACCAAAACAAAGGAAGATAAACCACCAAAGCATGACTAAAAAATAGAAATTTGAAAGAAAGAAAAAGAAAAAGAGGTTTTAATCATAGGATAACATCTTCATGTGCTAAATGAGAAGGATTATTTTTGAGAAGGGAAAAAAAAAAAAAAAACAAAAATTGTTATGAACACACTCAATATAGCAATTTTTGAATATGTCAAATTTGATTCCTTAGTGATTGATTAAAGTGTCTATGTATACACATGAAAATGCCTCCACCATTATGACCTTTATCGAAAGGAATTATACCCACCAATTTGTCAATTAGAGCCCCACTGTGAGCTAGCAAAAAGAAATAAAAAGATGTGAAAGCATTGTGCGTTTGCATTCTTATAAGACAATATGAGAGCGACGGGTTCCAATAATCTTTATAGGAAGAAAAGAAATTTCATCTAGGAGGAGAAGCTATGAGAGAGAGACATTTGATCAAGACTGCCATTGTGCTAATAAAGGACAAGTGCAAATCCAAACTAGAATGCATGCTAGGTAATACACTTTTTTCTCTTTTTGGTAAATGACCCGTATCACTTATACAATTTATATTCTTGAAAAGTTATTAATTTATTAGTATATTTTTTTGGTTTCCCACAGTGTTTCTTCAAGGCTTTCAACCGGCGACTAATCATTATATTGTTCGTGCCAGGTGGGCCCACGAAGGGGTAAAGCATTGGCCCAGGAAATTCTTTTTAAAGTACAGGTAGCAAGACTCGAACTAGGGAGCACACCTAGTCGAACCTAGTACAAGCACTTTGAGATCAAGAGCCCAACCAACTTGGCCAACCCCCTGAGTTAATTTATTAGTATATAATAACCATATAAAGATTTGAATCATTTAAAGCTCTTGCAGTTAATTCAATTCAATGCTAACTTGTTTTAATTTGAAGTCTTTATTCATTTCCAAAGTTATGGACAATAATGTAGTAGAGAAAAATAAGAAATCATTAATTAAATTCTTTATTTTAAGGAGTTTGTACATAAATCAATTCGGTAATTATTCAAAGATTTTTTTTTTTTTTTTTTTTGAGGGGGATTATTGAACAAAGATGATAATGAAGAAATTTCCATTTAGATTTTAGAGAGAAAGAAAGTGTGAGAAAATGATTGCTACAAAGTCCAAATTAATTATATGGGTGAAATATAAAGTTGTATCAATAGGTTTCTCATTTTCTTTGCTACGTTATTGCCCACAATGGTGGAGATGGACAGAGGATTCAAATTGAATTTGATTCATGACTTTGAATTTTAATAATTAAAAAATTAAAAATTTTGGACATATTGTGAAACACGCACGTATAAATTTTGAGTCATTTATATAATTTCACCTACCTTTTTTTTCCCTCTTTCTAACCATCTACCTTTTAGGGTTCGTTTGGTTGGAGTGGAAAAGTGAGAGGATGGAAAATTAGTGGGAGGATAAAAAAGTTTTGGTTTTCCCTTATGTGTGTTTGGTTGGAGGGGTGGAAAAGTGGGAGGGTGGAAAACTTTTTTGTTTGATTGGAGAGAAAAAGGGGAGAATGAAAAATGTAATTTATATAAATTGACTATTACGTCCTTATTATATAATAGTGGAAAAGTGAGAGGGGTAGGTGAGTGTGTTAAGGTCTAAAAAAGGGTCATAGTGAAATAAGTCCAAAAAAAGAACAAGTCAAGCCCAAAAGGAAAATTCAAGCTAAGTCTAAAGTAATAGATACGGGAGACCCACGAGAGAATAAAAGAAAGGCCCAGAGGATCCTGAAGCCCAGAAAAAAAAAGAAGCATCCAAAAAAGAGGACCATGGCAAAGTATAAGAAGTAAGGATCCTCGGGAAACATTAATAAGCACGGATCCCTTCAGGCACAAAGAAAAAGGAAGACTGGGATAGATCGATAGAAAGAAGACAAAAGAAGAAAACAAGAAATAAAAGCAAAAAGCGAGCGACCTCTCATGGCACAGATAGAAAAGGCCTCGGGGAACCAGGACAGGGAAGAAGAATGATAACAAACGACTTTCAAAAATAGCAGAACAGGATTCCGCCCAAATAGGAAAGAAAAGGGAAAAGTGGAAGACGCCAGAAATGGGGATGCCGAGAAGGGTATACCTCAGCACGTCCCAAAGAAGATGGCCAACCAGAAGCTTTCAAAAGAATCAGAACTGAGAGAAGGAAAGAATGAGAAAAAAACGGAAAAGGGATTTACCGAGATGATGGGGACAGGACATGCTCTGTTTGCAAAAGAGCAAAACAGGGGAACCAACGGTTCCCCGGGAAGCCCAGAAAACTCCATTATAAAAGGAGGGGATGGGTTGTGAAGAAGGCAGCGAAAAAAAAATAGAAAGAAACACAAGAAAGAAGAAATTCTCTAGGAAAAACTATCAGAAAATCTGTGCAGAAAGGAAAATACTAAGGGAAAAACAAAGATTGCTTCCCGGTATCCTGTAAAAGCCACTATTGCACATATTCGGATTCAACGAGAATCAAACTTTGCAAGTTTTGAAGGCTGAAATAACCATTCAAGACTGCAATTTTTGAGCTTGAATGAGAAAAAAACGGAAATGGGATTTACCGAGACGATGGTGACAGGACATGCTCTGTTTGCAAAAGAGCAAAACAGGGGAACCAACGGTTCCCCGGGAAGCCCAGAAAACTCCATTATAAAAGGAGGGGATGGGTTGTGAAGAAGGCAGCGAAAAAAAAAGAGAAAGAAACACAAGAAAGAAGAAATTCTCTAGGAAAAACTATTAGAAAATCTGTGCAGAAAGGAAATACTAAGGGAAAAACAAAGATTGCTTCCCGGTATCCTGTAAAAGCCACTATTGCACATATTCGGATTCAACGAGAATCAAACTTTGCAAGTTTTGAAGGCTGAAATAGCCATTCAAGACTGCAATTTTTGAGCTTGATTGAACCTTGTATCACGTCCTAGTGAGCTTTCTATAATCAAACAGATAATGTATTAAGGAAACATTGCTTCATATTTCCCAGGATCCCCACAGCACTAATTTTATTGCTTTGCTAATCCTGTTTCTTTCCTTCTAAATTTACCTTGTTAATTTTTGGCACTCTTCTATATCCTTGTTTGTCATTTTCTTTATATTGTCAGGAGTATTCTCTGCATCCACTTGATTCTTAAACAGCTCGTTAGCTGCGGTGAGTTAAGGCCCGGTCCACCAAATCCTCCTTTACATTTAGGCCCGGGATCCTTGGGCCTGAGTGTCACGAAAAAGGCACTCTTAAATTTTGGCGACTTCGCTGGGGATTGGGCAAAGAAGAAGGAAAAAGCAATCCCTTCACAGAGAATGCCTCCAAGACAAAGAAATAGCAAAGGAATTAATGTGCCACCTACGGCCTCTGAGCCCGTAGGAGAAAACGAGGTAGCTTCCAGGCAAGGAGGTGGGATACCCTTGGTAGAACAGGAGGTCGTGTTAGAACAAAGACACGCAAGGCAGGAACCAGACCTCATGGCCAGGATGACAGCAATGTTGAAGGATCTGGAGCAAGAAGTTCGTCTTCTCAAAGAGGGCAGGACACAGGAAATCAGAGACAATGTTCCCCCTACTGGCCACCAAGATGGGACGCAGCCAGAAGGAGGGTCAGCAGTGGGAGGAAGAGCTAACCCTCAGTACTTGACACTGGCAGACGTCAATGCCCTCCTGGAGCAAGAAAGGGAAAAACTCTCAGGGATCCCCAAGCAATTCTCTCGGGATCCCCCGTTCCCTCCAAAACTTCTTGGCAAACCATACCCTAAGGGGTACGAACCCCCAAAGTTCCATCCTTTCGATGAGAGGAACGGAAGTGTCGAGGAACATGTGAGTAGGTTTGTCCACACTATGGGCCCCTATGCAGGAGACAGAATTATGTCTGAGGGAATTCGCCAAATCCTTAGTGGATAGGGCATACACTTGGTACACCACGTTGAGACCCGGGTCCATCAAAACCTAGGATGAGATGATGGAAAAATTCTGCGCCAAATATTACCCTAGTGAAGACAAAATTACTTTCTAGAATCTGCAAATGGTGAGGCAGAGACCTGGAGAAGATTCTGTTCAATTCATTAAAAGATTTGAAGATGTGTCCCTAGACTGCTATGGGGACCATGAAGAAAAGGAGCTCGTGAAAACCTATATAGCCAACATGTTTTTTGATTATAGGCTCAACCTTGAAAATCTATGTATCACGCAGTTTGCTGACCTGTTACAGAGGACCAGAAGGACGGCACAAACCATGAGGACAAAAAGGCTGCCCGCATCCCAAACTATGACAGCATCAGTAGGAGAGAAAAGAAAGAGATCAGATGGGAAGATGTTCGAGGAACCACCAGTGATCCCATGTACAGCTGAGGAGTTAAGCCATGTCCTAGACAAATGGATTGGAGATGGGGTTGTTAGGCCATTCACTGTGTCCAGGCCACCAACTAAAGAAGAAAGGAAGAACCCTTTATTTTGTAGAATCCATAATTATGTCAAGCACTCCACCAAGGATTACTGGACCCTTCGCAGACTCTTCCACAAAAAGTTGAGAGAAGGAACCCTGGAGCTCACTCAGAAGGAGCCAGAAGTGCAGAGGAACCCTTTGCCTAACCACAAAGGAAAAGGGGTGGTAGCAGTAGTAATACATGGGAACCCGGCAGAAGCAGGAGAATCTGAAGGATCCTTCCACCCGAGCACAGTCAGGACCCTCCAGAAGAATCCTAAGTGTAGGTCACTATTCAATCAATTAGGATTCGGACCAGAAGCAAGAAGAGTGGCCACAGAGTCTCTCATGAGCATAGCAGCAGATTCAAGGATGGAATGCTTTACAGCTGAGTCACATGCTAGTCGAGCTTTCCTGGAGACAACCAATGCAATAACCTTCACTGATGAAGACATGGAGATTGAGCACCCAGACCACTGTAGACCCCTTTATCTAATGGCCACCATAAACGGAGTTCAAGTCAGAAGAGCACTGGTGGATACGGGGGCATCACTCAATCTCATAGCCTTGAGTACCCTGGAAGCTGTTGGCTTAGTTGACAGAAGGATCCTGGGGGCTCCCATGGAAATAACAGGATTTGGAGGATCGGTGGAATCAACAGAAGGATACGTGCAGCTAGCCTTAAGGGTGGGGCCAATAGTAGCTCTGACAAGGTTTCATGTGATTAATGCAGAAGTTTCTTATCACGTGTTGCTGGGACACCCGTGGCTACATAAACATCGCCTTATTCCATCCACATTCCATCAATGCATTAAAGGGAGACTGAATGGAAGGCCCATAAGGATCCCTGCCAACCATAATCCTTTCAGCCAGGGAGAAGTCAACTTTGCAGAAACGATGTTTTATGATGAGTTGGAGCCAGATGATGAGAACCCCGCCCCGGGGACCCCAAGGGCACCTATCCTAGAAGAAGAAGAAGGAGGGAGGGGCACCCGTGACCTGAGGAACCTTCTAGAAAGAAAAAGACAAAAGAGGGAGCCCAGCTCTTCAGGATCCCGAGAATGTGTGGTGGTGCGGGAACCTGGGGGAAGGCTAATCTATCGTTTGTGAAGGTGCGCGGGACCCGAATGCATTGTGCAGGAAGATCCCGGACCACCAAGCTGCATGATGGCCCAAGAAGAAATCCCAGAAGAACCAGCTAAGGAGGCCCAGATTCAGCCTGAGGAAGAATTAAAGGAAATAGATTTGGGGACAGAACCAGGATCCCGAAAACCTGTCTTCATTAGCAGTCAATTGGTGGCTCAAGAAAGAGAACAACTAGTAACCTTGTTTCAAAAATACAGAGATGTGTTTGCATGGACCTATGATGAGATGCCTGGTCTAGACCCAGGGTTGGTAGTCCATTCTCTTAATGTGGACCCAGGGATGAGGCCAATAGTCCAACCAGCTAGGGTCTTCCACACTGAGGTAGAAGCTCAAATAGTTCAAGAGGTCAAGAAATTGCTAACAGCTGGTTTTATCAAACCCATCCAACACCCAAAATGGCTTTCCAACATTGTACCTGTAAAGAAGAAAAATGGTCAGATCCGTTGCTGTGTAGACTTTCGCAACTTGAACAAGGCATGTCCTAAAGATGAGTTCCCCTTGCCTAATATCGACCTCCTTGTAGATTCAGCAGCAGGAAACTCAATGTTCTCATTTATGGATGGGTACAGTGGATACAACCAAATCCGCATGGCAGCCAAAGATGCAGAGAAGACGGCATTCAGAACTCCGATTGGGAACTTTTACTACACTATAATGCCCTTTGGCCTCAAAAATGCGGGGGCTACATATCAGCGGACCATGACAGCCATTTTCCATGACATGATGCATGAGGAGATGGAAGATTATGTAGATGATATTGTGGTCAAGTCAAAAACCAGAACAGGACATTTCTAAGTACTTGAGCAAGTCTTTGAAAGATGCAGGAAGTACAAGTTACGTATGAACCCCATGAAGTGCGCCTTTAGAGTGTCTGCTGGAAAGTTCCTTGGGTTCTTGGTACATCACAAAGGCATAAGCGTGGATCCAGCCAAGGCCACAGCTATCGCCACGATGAGAAGACCAACTACTGTTAGGGAACTCAAAAGCTTCCTAGGAAGGGTCTCCTATATTAGGAGATTTGTGCCTGGTTTAGCCTCAGCTACAGCAGGCCTATCCAAACTATTGAAAAAGGGGAATGAATTTACCTGGGGGACAGAACAGCAGGAAGCTTTTCAAAGAATTCAAGGCATCATGAATCATCTGCCCACCCTCCAGGCACCAGTACGTGGGCGACCTCTGTTACTATACTTAGCATCAAACTCTCAGGCAATAAGAGCTTTGCTGACACAAGAAGATGACCAAGGAAATGAGCAACCCGTATATTATGTAAGCAGAACACTCAAGGATACCGAGACCAGGTACCCTAGAATAGAGAAAGCCTGCCTAGTGATCATTTATGCATCCCAAAGGTTGAAAAGGTACTTCTCAGCTCACCAAATCCTCTTGGTAACCAAGTCACACCCCATAAAAGCACTCCTGCACCAGCCCCTTCTCACAGGAAGGATAGCACAATGGCTAGTGTTGCTCTCACAATATGATATAGGTATAAGAACTCCCAAGGCTGTTAAGAGCCAGGCCATAGCAGATTTGCTAGCTCAATTCCCAGAAAAGGAGGAAGGCCCACTGAGCGAAGAAATCCCTGGCGAGGTAGCAATGATGGAGATCCTAGGGAAGAAATGGACCATGAGGTTTGACGGGTCGGCTACAACAACTTCAAATGGGGTAGGAATTGTACTAAGCTGTGAAAATGGGCATATCATGCCCCTGTCTTTCAAGCTTGGTTTCTCATGCTCTAATAATGCAGCTGAATATGAGACATACTTAACTGGGTTGACTATAGCACTCAGCATAGGAGTGAAACATATGAGAGTGTTGTGAGATTCCAATCTTGTAGTCTCCCAAGTGAAAGGTGACTTTGCATTACGGGAACAAAGCTTAGCAGCCTACAGGACTTGGGCACAAAGGCTGGAGATGGAATTTCAAACCTTCAACATAGAGTACACTCAAAGAAGTGAAAACAGGTTTGCTGATGCGCTCGCCACCCTAGGATCCCAAATACCATTTAATGGGAGGGATACGCTGAAAAAAATAGGAAGGCAGGAACATTCTATTGTAAGGATCCTCCAAGGAATGTACCCTGGAGAGTCCAAACAGTGGGACTGGAGGGATGAAGTCAAAGAAAAGATGAAAGAAGTAGGCCCTAGAGGGAACATCAAAGAACTAATGGATTACACTCAGATAGAAGAAGAATTGTATAGAAGACTGCCAGGAGGAATATTGTCCAAATGTATCGCCAAGAAGGAAGGAAAGTCGAAACTAGAAGAATTACACGCCCAAGCATGTGGAGTTGCAGAAAAGGTCAGTCTATACAGAAGGATGCAATGCATGGGGTATTACTGGCCAGATATGGACAAGGAAGCAGCGATCATACAGGGGAAATGCCAGGAATGTCGTTTGGCAATTGATAAAGAAGAAAGCTACGCGGTGTTTATTACAGAAGATTGGCGGGTTCCTTTCATAGGATACCTGGCTCAGGGGATCCTGCCAACCGACAGGAAACTGGCCCACAAGCTCAAAAAGCTAGCGTGCAAGTATTTCTTGCTGAACAACATTTTATTCAAAAAGGGATACCATGGGGATCCCCTCAGGTGCCTGGGACCAAAGGAAGCTAGAGAAGTAGTCAGAGAGGTGCACTCTGGAGATTGTGGAAGTCACCCAGGGAAGAGAAGGTTGTACAAGCAGTTACTGTTGTTAGGATATTACTGGCCAACGATGAAAAGAGACTCTGAGGAGCTGGTCAAAACATGTCATGCTTGCCAAGTCCTGGGAGATGCAATTCACACTCACCCAAATGTCCTACAGGATATGACGACGCCATGGCCTTTTCATACTTGGGGGCTTGATCTCATAGGGCCTATAAACCCTCCATCCAACGGTTATATATGGATCTTGGCAGCAACGGAGTACTTTACAAAATGGGTAGAGGCCATCCCTTTGAAAAAAGCTACTGGAGCAGCTGTAGCAAATTTCATTCGAGACCACATCATTACAAGGTTCGAGATCCCCAGAAGATTGATCAGTGACAATGGAACCCCATTCATAAACAAAGATATGAAGGGATTAACTGAAGCATACCACATCAAGCATGGAAGATCTACCCCATACTACCCACAAGGAAACGGCCAAGCTGAAGCTACTAATAGGGTAATATTGAAAATCCTTAAGAAAATGAAGCATGAGTATGGAGGGAAATGGAGTGACCATCTGGCAGATGTGCTTTGGGCATGTAGAAGCTCTGTAAAGATAGCCATAGGATTCTCCCCATTCTCCTTGGTCTATGGAACAAAAGCCATCAGCCCTGTGGAGTTAGTCATTCCTACACCAAGGGTAGTTCTGGAGGAAAATCAAGGAGAGAGTGAGGACGCAAGCAATGAAAAGAGGCTAGCAGATCTGGAAGGAGTAGAAGAAGAAAGAGAGCTGACTAAGAAAAGGAGCCAGAGATACCAACAAAGAATGACCAGAGCATATGCACAAGCAGTACGCCCAAGAGTGTTCACTAAAGGGCAATTGGTAGTAAGGATGGCGGAGCACGTGAGGAGGAACCTGCCAGGGCCTTCCAAGTTCACCCCAAAATGGGAAGGACCCTACATCATCAATGCAGCTTATGAGAGTGGGTATTATTACCTTACCAAAGAAGACGGGACAGTCCTGATAGAACCCATAAACGGGAAATGGCTGAAGCGATACTATGCATAAGGACAAGGGGATCCCGGTACCTCAGGGTCCTTTTACCAGCTTCACTATCTGCTAAGTTCTTTTTTATTTTTATCTTTTTATTTTTTCAGCCTTTATCATGAATTCTGGTCTAAGATGATTTTGTTCAGGAACACGTGATAGATTGACACTTTGTGGTCAATACTGCACTAAATTTTTTTTTTTGTTCCTTAAAAATGACCATGTTTTAATGAAGTTCCTATTTCTTCAACATTTAAGTCTTTCTTTAAATATTGCAAAGACCAAGTTTGGATAGATTTAAGGAAGGATACCTGAGTCAAAAAAAAAAAGTATGTAATACCCTTCTACATATGGCCCAGGATCCACCTCACAGATAACTTCAGATATCCCACAGACAGTTCCAAGTGCATAGGTCTAGGATCACAGATAAAAGTAAAGTATTCAGGATACCTAGCCTAGCACTTGGCAAGAGGGGAACCTGTCAAAGTTCATGAACTGGGACCGTATCTCAAAAATATGTATAGGAAAAGATACCAGTGTACCCAGTTCAATACTTGCATAATAGATTACCGGGTACTTGGACCAGAACTTATAGTGAAGCCTGTGGAAATCATGGTCCAGGACTCAGGAAAGAAAAAAAAAAAGTCATAGGAAAGAAAAGACAATATATCAAAGAAAAAGGCAGATTCACATGCTAAGAAATGAGAAGCAGTTTTGAAACAAAACAAAAAGGAAACAAAGAGGAAAGC
The DNA here is from genome assembly GCF_001633185.2 of Quercus lobata. Taxonomy (NCBI): domain Eukaryota; kingdom Viridiplantae; phylum Streptophyta; class Magnoliopsida; order Fagales; family Fagaceae; genus Quercus; species Quercus lobata. Next base: position 19,915,809 of record NC_044912.1, on the reverse strand, counting down.
AATGTTAAAAAAAAAAAAAAAACTTATACAACCCCAAATTGTTTATATAAATCTAAAATAAGCTAAGGAATGAGGCCGGCCAACAGCGAGGCATCCGGAGAAATAACAGGCACGGTCAAAGTAGAAAGGATCCTCTACCGCTTGACCTTCAAGTCTTGTAAAACCTTGTGAGCATGAGCCAAAGCTTCCTTAGCAGCAGCTATCTCAGTGTCTATACTCTTGAATGATTGCCTCTGAAACAGCATATGAGCCAGCAGACGCAAGTGATCCAGCAGAAAAGACAAATTGAATTTGGCCTCCAGAAGGTCTTGCACCACCCCTCTCCACTCCAGAAGCTTTTTTTCAGACAAAGAATCTACAGAGGAATTCCTCAGGGAAACCAGCACAGCACAGCACATAGCAACTCCATCAAAATATTGCCTAGAAAAATGCCTCCCCTGAAGCCACTGGTGAAATCCCCGTGACTCTTGAGCAGACTCTCTAGCAGCGGCAGGCCTTCCATAGGAACAAGAAGCGCAGGAAGTTGCCATAAGAAGACCCAAAAACATGGAAGTGGCTGGCAAGAAGACTGTTAAATTCCAAGAGATCAAAGCGAGCCAGGAAGGAGGAAAGCCTTGAATCAAGATCTGAGGCAGCCACTTTCGAGGCATCCCCCATCACTGTGTCACCACTTGCAGAGACAGGAGGACTTGCAGCCTTTCGCTCTGGATGAAGGTCAGCAACTTGAACAGATCTCACAATTCCTTCAGGGATAACAGGCTTAGAACCTGCAAAGCCTGTATCAATATTCAAAAAAAAAGAAAAGGAAGAACAGATTTATTCTTAAAAAAAAAAAAAAAAAAAAAAAAAAAAAAAAGAAGAAGGACAAACCAGTTCCGGCTTCTTGGGACAGAGCCTCTTCTTCCTGATCCCCTGACTTCCCCGAGGATTCTGGGAAAGAACATAAGGCAAGTTGAAGAAAAGGTGAAGGACCAACGGCAAAATGGCTAAAGGAAGGAATAGATGCAGGGGGCTTCGCCATAAAAGAAAAGGAAAGAGAAGGGCGAAAGAAAAAAGAAAAGAAAAGGAAACACAATGGGAGCAGCTTGCACTCACCTTCTGAGCTTTCTGATTCTAAAGAATAGGCAACACTGGGAGCGGATTTCTCATTGGTTTGACCTAAAAGGAGAAAGAAAAGGAGGAACTCAAAAAACTGGAAAAGAAAATAAAGATATAACGCTATTTCAAGGAAACAAGGCTTACCTGTTTGTTTGGATAAAGGAGTGTCTCCTAAAGCGCCTTTATCTGACAAGGATTGAGGAAACACAGTCCTGATAGGACTAGGAGTACGTTCAAGATGGGGACTTTGAGATGAAGGGATCCTAGAGGCTTTGGGATCCTGAGAATCCTGGGAATCTTGCATGGGTTGCCCGGTTTCCTCAGCTGGACCACCAGTAGGGGACTCCTCCCCCACAGCAGGAAAAACAACAGAAAGAGCTGTGATAGTTTCCTCTCCCAGAGCCTTGCCAGTCATAGGAGGGGATACCTCCACCTAAAGGAAGAAGAAGAGGAAAAGGCAGCGCCAAGTAAAAAAAAAAAACAACAACGGGAAATGCTAACAACACAATGTCAGAACAAAAGGGAGAGAACAAAAAAAAAAGGGGGGGCACACACATACCACGTCGTCACCAGAAGATTGGCTTTTACCCTTCTTGTGATCAGACTTGCGCTTGGACTGCAAAGGAAATTACCACTCGTCAGCAAAATAGAAATAAGTGCACCAAGGTGAACAAGCAAAAAAAAAAAAAAAAAGAGAAGAAGGAAAGAAGTCTTGCCCTTCTCTCTCTCTCTACAGATTCTCTGGAAGTCTTTTACTTACTACGAGTACACCCAGAGGGTCCTAAAGGAGGCTGGGATACCAAACCAGAGGATCCTATAGAACCATGGACTGAAGCAGTCACAGGAACCTGGGAAAAAGAAGACTCTACCTTGGTCTTCTTCCGGGTCCTTGAAACCAAAGGTTCCCTGACATCCTTGCCTTCCTGAGATGCCAAGTGTGCTTGAGATTTCACAGTTTTTCTTCTTTTCGTCTCAGAACCTATCTCCACACCCCCTGTACTTTCACTAACATCAACAGCTTTTATTTTCTTCGGCTTGACATCTTTACCTTTACTCGGAACAGTGGCAGCACTTATTGTCTCCATTGCATCTTTCTTGATGGGCACTCCAGAGGAAGCGCCAATGATGGTCTATCACCCAGCCAAGTCTCAGGAAAGTCCTGTCCGTAAGCCACCCAACCTCCCCTGGAGGCATGCCACTCTGTGAACCCAGTCTTGCTGCTTGTAGCAGCAGAAACAATCCCCGCAGTAGGAAGGGATAAACGTCTATTAGATGTCGGAGCAGAAACAATGCTAGGATTCGGGGCTTCCCGAACTGTACCAGAGCCAACATAGTCAACAAAAGACTTTTGTACTCTTCTCCAATAACTGGTATAGCCACTAGAAGCAAAGACTCCTCTCTGGGAGTTAGGCACTGCAAATTGGGGGCTCCTCCGTGACCAATAAGAAAAGGCCTGCAGCCTCAGGAAATGATCCAAGGAAGGAAGGGATGGCACCACGTCCTTAAAGACTGGAGGAATGTCCTGGTCAAAACCAAATTGTCGGAGCACTCGGTGTGCTGAATAATGAGTATATTTTGGGCCACTTGAAGAAGGCACAGGAAGCCAGGAGGGGCTAATGCAGGCAAGATAAGCCAGACTGCCCTCATCACCACGGCACAAGTCAAAGGTATTACCTGTAGAAGATAAAAAAGAAGACAACACAGAATCACACGCAAAGCCAGGACCAAACTCACGAGGGGATCTCCAATGTAAGCTCCCTGCTTGGTCAAATAACTCCACAAGATTGAGGCCACCACCTTTCAAGCTAATCCAATGAAAAATGATGGGAAAGGTATCGGTAGAATTGCCACAAAGACCCTTCACTATGTCGGGGGATCCTTGGAACTTGTCCTTCACAAATTTCAAATTCCTGCACTTGGCCAAAGTAGCTGCAGAACGGTCCCACATGAAAATCTGAAGAATAGCACAGTGAAGAGATGAAGTGATCACATAACAAGAATCACCCTCAGTCTCATCTCCATGAAGCTGGTCCAATTGAGAATAAACATGACCCAAAAACAGAGGGGCCAGAGGATACTGGGTACCTCGAGCCAACTTGATTGCCAACGAAAAAAACGAAGACTTAACTCCGTACCCAGGGAACTCACTAAACAAAAACTTACTAAGCCAAAAAGCCAGAAAACCGGCCCACCTCACTTCCTTATCCTTCTCACGAGAAAGGGTCATCACCCATCTCCCCATCCTAGCCGGCTTACCACCAGAAGAGGCAGCGCGACCACCAAAATGACCAAACAATTTATCTTCTACCACGAGATCCTCATCAGAAAGGTTAATATCAAAGGGGCTCTCTTCACCAAACACCGGGAGGAGGAAGTTATTAACCACATCTTCCAAGGTGATCGTCAATTCACCAGCAAAAAAGAAAAAAGTATGAAGGGAAGGGCACCAACGACGTACCAGATGCCTGAGCCCTTTGGCGTCTCTGAAGCCCTCAAGGCTTCTGGAAATAGCCACTGCCTTTAGGATACCGGCGCGCTCCAAGCGACCCACAAACTCAGCATCAGACAGTCCTTGTCTACCTATATAGGCCAGCCCTAAATCTTTCTCGGAACAAAATCAAAGAAAATAGGAACCGCCTCTCGGATTCCTTGTCTAATCTAGAGATCGAAAATCTCTCTAGGGTCAGGAACCTGGGCGGAACCAGCGAAACCCGCTTGGCCAGAAAACATCCAAACATGAGGGGATGGAGGAGCCTCACCATGAGATATATGAGGGAAAAATAAACTGGGAGAATACCAAGGATCCCGTAAAGGGAAGGCTGGATGTTCGGTAACCTCGTGAGAATCACTCGGAGCAGAACCAGAAGAACCTTCACCCTCAGAAGGACTGGGAGTACGCTCTCTCATCTTTCGAGAAGAAGAAGAAGCTATCGGAACAACACGTACTATGAGAAGAAAGGAGATTGAATATGCAAAAAGGAGGAAGACCAGAGTAACAGAGAAGAAGAGAAAAAGAAAGAGAAACTCAAAGAGTGAAAGACTCAGAGAAGCAAAGTGATAAGATGAAACGGCTACAATAAAGGCGCAAATAGCAGTTGGGGAAAACAGTTTATGGAAAGACGCGCCAGTTGCCAAAAAATTTAATTTGAAGAAGGGATTAATCAGTGGTTATTAATGAGAAGTAACGGGAAACGAGAAAAGTGGGTAGAGGAGTTTTACCTCAAATATTCAACTGCCACGTTCCGTGTAAAGAGGAAGCTGCAAAAAGTAATAATTATAAGGGAATGCGACACGCAAAAAGGAGGTGACCAAAAGCAGCAGAAAAGGGCCGGGATCCCAAGTAAAAAGGAAGGGAATCCAGTAGAAGTTGAGAAAAAGGGGATACCACGAAAATCTTAGGAAACCTAAATCACTCACGCGTGGGCTTCAGGCAACCTAGGAGCTCGGGGGGCTAAATGTTGAGGTCTAAAAAAGGGTCATAGTGAAATAAGCCCAAAAAAAGAACAAGTCAAGCCCAAAAGGAAAATTCAAGCTAAGCCCAAAGTAATAGATACGGGAGACCCACGAGAGAATAAAAGAAAGGCTCAGAGGATCCTGAAGCCCAGAAAAAAAAGAAGCATCCAAAAAAGAGGACCACGGCAAAGTATAAGAAGCAAGGATCCTCAGGAAACATCAATAAGCACGGATCCCTTCAGACACAAAGAAAAAGGAAGACTGGGACAGATCGATAGAAAGAAGACAGAAGAAGAAAACAAGAAATAAAAGCAAAACACGAGCGACCTCTCATGGCACAGACAGAAAAGGCCTCGGGGAACCAGGACAGGGAAGAAGAATGATAACAAACGACTTTCAAAAATGGCAGAACAGGATTCCGCCCAAATAGGAAAGAAAAGGGAAAAGTGGAAGACGCCAGAAATGGGGATGCCGAGAAGGGCATACCTCAGCACGTCCCAAAGAAGATGGCCAACCAGAAACTTTCAAAAGAATTAGAACTGAGAGAAGGAAAGAATGAGAAAAAAACGGAAAAGGGACTTACCGAGACGATGGGAACAGGACATGCTCTGTTTGCAAAAGAGCAAAACAGGGGAACCAATGGTTCCCTGGGAAGCCCAGAAAACTCCATTATAAAAGGAGGGGATGGGTTGTGAAGAAGGCAGCGAAAAAAAAAAGAAATAAACACAAGAAAGAAGAAATTCTCTAGGAAAAACTATCAGAAAATCTGTGTAGAAAGGAAAATACTAAGGGAAAAACAAAGATTGCTTCTCGGTATCCTGTAAAAGCCACTATTGCACATACTCGGATTCAACGAGAATCAAACTTTGCAAGTTTTGAAGGCTGAAATAGCCATTCAAGACTGTAATTTTTGAGCTTGATTGAACCTTGTATCACGTCCTAGTGAGCTTTCTGTAATCAAACAGATAATGTATTAAGGAAACATTGCTTCTTATTTCCCAGGATCCCCACAGTACTAATTTTATTGCTTTGCTAATCCTGTTTCTTTCCTTCTGAATTTACCTTGTTAATTTTTGGCACTCTTCGATATCCTTGTTTGTCATTTTCTTTGTATTGTCAGGAGTATTATCTGCATCCACTTGATTCTTAAACAGCTCGTTAGCTGCGGTGAGTCAAGACCCGATCCACCAAATCCTCCTTTACATTTAGGCTCGGGATCCTTGGGCCTGAGTGTCACGAAAAAGGCACTCTCACAGAGTGTAATAAAGTGGGGGTATTTGTGTAAAATACATTTCTCATCACTTTTTCCTTCTCATTTTCCTCCCAATTTGGGAGGATAAAAAAAGTGGCACCAGGAGGGAAAACTTTCTCTCCTATTTTCTTTCCTCAACCAAACAGTGGAAAACAGTATTTTCCATCCTATTTTCCTTTCCCTATTTTCCATCCTCCCTGTTTTCACCCCAACTAAACACACCCTTAAACAAGTCCCAGTAACCATAAAACCACTTTTTTTCTATTTAATTCTTAAACTTTTAATTTAAGATAAATAATTTTTTTTATATATATATTATGCTTTATAGATTATATACCATTGATTTAAAATGAATCTGTTTTTACCATTAATTATAAGAAAATTCCATTAATTTGTTAGGAGACATGAATAGTCAAGATCAACATGATGACCTTCACATGCAAAGTTGCACGCTGAATTTAGAGCGTTGAAAGTAAAGGCCAAAAAGGATCTTTGCCAAAATAAGACATCTTTTGTTTTTGTTTTTTTTCTTCCTCACCCATTTCATTGAAATCTTATAATTGAATGCAACCAAAACAAAAGAAGATAAGAGTAGTGATAAACCATCAATTAAAGCAAAAGACTTATGTCAATATGTCATGCATGACTAGAAATTTGAAAGAAAGAAAAAGAAGGACAAAGGTTTTTGTGGGAGGAAACTTAGTATCGAACCCCAATCAGGTATTGTCCTCTTCGGAATTAACGATACAGGATGCAGGCCTAATCCTTAAGGTTTTTCTCAATCCTACATCGAGGAGAGACGCCTCCCACCCTTACCTTATAAGCATTTGGCCTAAGGAAGAGTGTACCATAATGTGTGTGATTCTTCACAGTTCAAACCAGTGTCAATCCCTTAAAAAGTGTGTCAATTAGTAGTAAAAAACCTAATCAACTCTCATAGGTAGGGGTGGATAAAACAAGAAAAATGAAGATAAAGAGAAGAGCTAAAAAAAGGAAGAGAAGAAGAAGAAGACGAAGCTAAAAGAAGAAGGGGATGAAGCAACAGTAGTAGCAACGAGAGGCCGAGAAGAAAAAGCAGAGAACTCTGATATCGGCATTGTGTCGGTGACCGAATCTGTGGTAGCAACCAACAAGGTTTTTATTTTATTTTTTCTTTTCTTTTCTTTTCTTTACCAGCCGGTTTAGATTTATCCATTTGAAGTTATTTTTTTACAGAAATTTTTAAAAGCACTATGTCAAATGTGAAAACATAATCCTATAACCACCATTGTGACCTTTATCTGAAAGGAACATGCCCAATTGCCCACAAAATTTGTCAGTCAGAACCCCACTTGAAGCTAACAAAAAGAAAGAAAAAGATTGCCAAATTTAGTAGTGTGTGTTTGCATATTGGTATGTGAGAGCGACGGGTTGCAACAAGCTCTGAGATAGAAGATTGTTCAAGACTGCCATTGTGTTAAAAAAAAAAAAAAAAAAGCTTGAAGTGCAATTACAGTTTTTGTGTTTGACACTCCTTCACGTTGTGATCGATTTCTTATATTTTTCACAAATAGGCAAATTAGTCATGAAAGACAAATAGTATTGCAAATAGCCAAAAAGGAAACCACCGCGGAGTATGACTTTGGGTAGAAGTCTTTGTATAGCTTTATATGTTGTTTATTACCCCATTTTTTTTTTTTTTTTTAAGATAGAATTCTACTCTAGCATAATCTAAATGTATATGTGTGTGAAGTTCCCTCCTGAATACTTGAACCTCGATCTTTGCCCCCACATTCCACAAACACTTATATTTGTAAAGTGACCATCGCATCAAGGGTGTACGATGGTGTTTATTACTTATTATTATAACATGATATGGGGTTGATGAATCTACGTCAAATATTTCCTTTTTTATTTTTTTTTATTTTTTAAAAAGAAGTTAAAATTATGCAAGGTCAATAGTCTAAACACACAAAAAAAAAAAAAAAAAAAAAAAATCCTTAAAGATTAGATAGTGTTTGATATGTCAGCCACACACGCTGTCTATTGGCAATGACAGCTCTAAAATTTTTTTTAAGGTAGTAAAAAAGAGGAATTATACAAAATTTAATTAAAAAATTTTGAATATATAGACATCAAAAAAAAAAAGCAAATATATGAAGTTTTATAATTTCTTTCTAATGACCAAATGAAAAGTCAGAAAATAATTAATATTAAAAGATAAAGTGATAACTAATAATACTATATGAAATTATGCATTACTTGTATATTATTTCTTTCTAAAATAATATATTAATTAAAAAATAATAATGCTTATACCCTGCCCATTGGCATGGCATTGATGCTTGATAAGTCGGTCACATCCAATTGTTTTTCTGACTAAACCATGTGGGAAGCAATTAATTAATTTGTTCCACACAATCACTTCAACATTACAAACCACGTCACAATTTTGTCTTTTCATATTTATTACACTTTACACGTCTGAATTCAAGGTTTATGTGGCATTCCACCGGCTTCCAACTACGTGAGATGAAAATGACTTCTCTTTTGTTGTAGATATTGGTTCTTTTATCAATAAAATTCGTTTTGTCAACTAAAAAGGAAAAAAAAAAAAAAAAAAAGAGAAAATGAAAATGACTTCTCTTTAATACAGTGCCTCAAATCTTTTTATCAGCAATAAATTAATGTTTGATTATTTAATTAATAATTAAAAGATGTGGGTCTCATATTAGAAAGTAATATATAGATTAGTTTACAAAAGGCTCTATCTTTTATTATTGTCTTACATCATTAGAAGGTTAGGATAATTAGTAAAAAAAAATTTAATGGCTAAAAACACATTTACTTGAATTGATTTATTTTTCTTTTCTTACCGAGGAGTGCAAGTAAAAATTTTGAGATGTTTAGCAATGAACAATCATAAAAATCGTAAAAATTTTATTTTCTTAAGGTAATATTAAAATCGTAAAAATTTTCACAGAACTATTTCATACCTTATTAAAATGATAAGTTATAATTAGAAATTGGATTTTACATTTTTACTAACATATGCCTTAAGGACATAGGCTAGTGAACCATTTTATGAAATTTTTTATGAAAAAATAAAGAAAACAACTAATTAATTTGACAATTTTTTCAATTTTTCATAACAAATATCCCGTTAAAAATTTAGAATACCATGGCATCATATTAAGAATAGCATGAACATGCTTATTCTTAATTCGTATGAAGTTACTTTTACTGTTCCAAAAAAAAAAAAAAAAGTCCATTGACATATGAATCAAAAACTTCAATTTTTCTTTTTCTTTTCACACCTATTTTTAGCAATCAAGATAAATACTTAAAAATTAAAACAAATTGGATTCCATGATTACGACCACCATTAATGTTACCGTCCCTTCATTATAAAAAGTTCAAAGAAAGTTTGTACCAATTCAATTTGTACTACTCCTTCAATTGTGGCCAAGAAATAAATACAACCCAACAAAAAAAAATTAATTAATGCAATGATTCGAAGAACTTTAGGCCCCATTTATAAAGAGAACAAAAAAAAAAAAGGAAAAAGCCAGAAAACGAAATTTCGTTGTGCTTTCAAGTGAAATACTACAATTTAAGAATGTTATTATGATTTGGACTAGCAATTAACACATAGCCTAGTGATGCATTTTCACGCGTCGGTATAATGTCAAAATTACAACTTTTGTTATAACTTGTTTACATCAATGACAAATCATGAATAATAGAATAAAAACAGTGAGTCCATAAATATACTATTCACAATTTGTAACGTGAATTATTTGTGACAAAAGTTATAATCTTAACACTTTCCGTCAATCCCTAATTGGATAATTTTTTTTTTTTTTTTTTTGATGGGCCTAATTGGATAATTAACTCCTTTAAACATCCTCCATTAATATTGCCAAGTCATCAAATCCATATTCCTACGTGGCACGTGTGGGCCCGGGCATGCTTGTCGGGGGATATTCGGTGCACGCATGGGATATTGGGATAATTCTTTTTTATGTTTTTTATGGAAAGAATAATTCTTTTTGGATCTTCGAATATACTTTTTCTTTCTACCAAAAAAAAGAATATACTTTTTCTTCCAACCCCGCCTGAGTTTTTAAAATTATTAAATATAGCCGACATTTGGAAATGACAATTATGGCCCTGATATATTGCAAGAACAGATTTTTTTACCACAAGAATTGGGGTTAGAGAGTTTTGGTTAGTTTAACCAAAATGCCCTTTTACCCTGCACAAAAGGAAACTCGTGCCTAAATGATTTGTGAACCGTTGGATTTGAATAGGGATTTAGGGAAGGGTTTGGATTTGAAGTTAATTGGATGTTTAGTTATTGAAAAGTTAGATTTGGCGGGACCCAATGGACTATCAAGATTCAAGATCATAGTACTGGTAATTATGTCAAAGTGTCAAACCTAGTCAATCACTTTGTTCTTCTTTGCAAATGACCTATGTAGCTTAGATTGCCTTCACAACATGCAATTTGAAAGGTTAATAGAGACATGCACATTCCCCCCTCGCCCTTTGATAAGTATATTGACATATATATTTATTGAATTGATATCTTATGTTTGATGTTTATTAAATTTATGATAAGAGTAAAAAAAAAAAATTTTAAATTAAGAGTAATGTTACAAACACAAATTATTTTATAACATTTTTATAAATTGTTGATAATTAAACAATTTCCAAATAATTATTGGTAAGTAAAAAAGTAATATTAGTGATGGTCCAGATTAGATCTAATAAGAATTTGCCATATCAATAGTTTGTAAAAATGTTTTAAAATAGTTTATGAATATAGCGTTATTCAAAAGTTTATATCCCTAATTTATACCTTAAGATTATGACCCAAAAAAAAAAAAAAAATTATGAACCTAAGGATGATTTAGATGACTAGATATATGACAATTAAGGTAAAACAATGTTAAAACTTACGGTAATCTGAATTCATATTGCATGTTAAATCATATAATTGAATTGACTTATTTATGGTCATGTTTTAGTTTTATAATTGAATTGACTTTTTTATTTATTTTCTTTTATGAACAATTGAATTGACTTATTTATAGTCATATTGTAGAAATGTTTTATAACTATCTTGACTTTGAAGTGTATCTCATCTATTCTCCTATCTAGGAATTTAGTAGAAAGGAATTGAATGATTACTATAGAATGCTCATTTTCTCGTAACTTTTGCACCCAAAAGTGAGTGAAACACTCATTCATTTATACCCATTTTTTAGAGAGGAAATTAATGGACTGAAAATGATGTTTAAAATTATTTCATGTACTCCTTGTTTTAGAGATGGGCGAAAATTCTCTCAATAAAAAAGAAAAAAAAAAGAGTTGAGCGGAAATAAATTGAATGATTATGAGGAAATGTCTAATATTCCTTCTATCTATTTCCTTATAAGCACTATTCTCAAAATTGGAAAACAGCCAAAACACTCATCCTTTTATGGAATAAATGTAAATATCGAATTCATCTGTATATTGAGAAAGAAAAATAAAAGTTAAAAGGCATAACTGTAAAATTATGTATTTATTTTCTTTTATTCTTTGTTTTATAAACTCTCAAGTCTCAAACACACTAAAAATATCATATTACATTCTATTTTTATATATATTTTTCCATTCCATTCCAATTTTGTATAAAATTCAAGGAAATTGAGATACAATACTATTGGTTTTTATTCTTATTTTGAGAAAATACAAATAAAAAGTAAATTATATATGTAATCTCCTAAACACATTAGAGAAAATATACATCATATTCCGTTATAATCTATTCAATTATTATTTTATAAACTTTCAAACATAGGGTTAATGATTAAATCCATACATATATAGTCTATTTTAATAAGATGGAAGTAACAATCACCATTATTAGTTTATTAAAAAGAATCATCTTCTCCCATCAAAAAAAAAAAAAAAGAATCATCTTCTTCCCCCTAGATAGCTATAGCTTTATAGACCCATATCTGATAATGACAAATCGGAATATGGGATTGAAAGGGATGTAGCATATTGTGAAATTGTTGGAATTTTTTTTTTTTTTTTAAATTTTCATCTTTAACAACTTATAGTGATTGAAAATGGATGCAACATTGCAACCAAATATTATCCAACTCAGTTGCTTTCAAGACATTTTACAAGGCAAGGAGTGTTTTCTCATTTAACATTAGTTTTAAGGGGATCATGGATTCCAACCCAAAGAAAAAGAAAAGAGGTAGACCATCGATGGAAGCATGGATGTCTTTCACGGGGAGCATAATTGAATATGATCTATTTTTGTCTTTTACTTTGAAGTCAACATTTCTTCATAAAATAATTTTAGACATCATCGGCTCATCAATAATACAATTATGTTGGAACCAAAGAGTAGAGTAAGGGATGAGTTTGAAGTTTCTATATATTGATCCAATCAAAATATATATACAACAAATTTGAGGTGAGGTTTCAGAGTTATAAACATGTTGGGATTAGACATGAATTGCTAAATTTGTCAGATAAGAAAAACATGTAGAAAAATAACACACACAATATAAGAAATTACGTAATTCAACAATTAACCTATGTTTACAAAGTTATAGTGATTTAACTATTTTTAGAAAATATATATACACACACACACAAGATGTAGCATGATGATGCACAAAGTCTAAATTTTGTGATGGTGAAAATATTCCCTATCATAGCAGTAACATTTTTTCTCTATAAAACAATACACCAACCATAATCTAAAACAACAGTATTTATATCTCACACATCAGATTCACAATGAACTAAAAATGGATCAAAGAAAATCTCCCATTATAAATATTAACACTTTTATATTGAGTCGGATTATAATTTGGACTAAACATAAACTAGGTTCTACGTAACCCAATAGAACTTGTGGAAAGTTGGAGCTTGAGTTTTCCTAAAATTCCATTATTCCATGTTGAAAAATTATCATATTTTAGTAGCTGTTGCACTCCTTGCATTTCCTTGGATGGGATGGTTACTGTAAACTCAAAGTTACATATACCATATCAAAGAATGTTTTGGATTGATTAAGTGAATGAAATATTTGGATTCCAATCAATATTAGTGTACTATTTAAAAAGTTGCTAAATTATTTTGTTTTAACTTATCATTATATTAGGAATAGACTTATATTATTCTCTATTCAAAATAAATTATTCATCTATATTCAAAATTTTGATTTTTTACAAAAAAGAAAAAGAAAAAGAAAGAAAGATATATTTAGATAAATGTGCATGGTATGGTATTTAAAGCTTTAGTACAACTCAGAGTCACAGCATATTTTTGGGATCCATATTCCATAAGCATATATATGTTGGAATCATAAAAGTTAGCAATAGCAATTATAGAGATTCCAATTTTCAACACCTTCACATGTGTGAGAACTTTTTTTTTGATAAGTACATGTGTGAGGACTTGCTAGATGAGGATGCGAATGCTGATTAGACGTTACCTTCCTTCCAAAGCTAGCTCACTTGTATACGCTATTCTAAAGCCATATAAACCAAAGGAAATCATTGACCATTTGTTACATACACTGATGTAACACTGCGGTGAGAATAAGGAGTTAATACACAATTTTTCAAGAGAGAGCATGTTGTGATTTTTGTTAATAAATTTGTCTAAAAAGTGTTAAAAAAAGATTCACTAGATTTTCAAAACCTGAAAAAAAAAAAAAAAAAAAAAAAAAAAAAAAAAAAAAAAACTTTAACAATTCTCTAGAATATTTTCTAATTGAGAAAGACAAATGAAATTCGCTAGCAATCAAGAAGATAGCTTACCCATTATTTATGTATGTATGTATTAAATTGTTTAAAAGTTTGAGTATATAAAAAATATGAATTTGACCCCGTAAAGTTAAATATTATAATTTTACCATTTCAAGCAAAAATTGCTAGTTCCACCACTAAATCCACACCTTTTCAATTGCATCATAATGGAAAATCTAAAACATTTTCCATTATAGAAGTTTGTAACAACAACCATACTCCAACGGTTGGCATACTTGTTGAAACAACTTAGATGGAGTAGATTTTTTCACAACTTGTTAAAACATCAAATTATAATTAATGTAAAATGACTTTACATTAACTCATCATATATACAACTTTTATTATACACCAATCACATGTCATCTCAAAAGCAAATTATAATAAGTGCAAAATCATTTTCGCATTGACTTATCATGTATAAAAACTTATATTATGCACCGATCATATGTCATCTTAGTAGTCGCAAGAGCTTTTTTGTCACAAGAAATAAGCAAAATTGTATTAACTTGTCTTCCTCTCCCAATATTTCTTCCCCCCAAAGTTAACTCGATAAAATTTTGCTTCTTTCAATAAGGTTTTACTTTTCTATAAATATATAAAAGTTGTATTTTGGCCTATGCAAAATTCTTTTAAGGTTTTACTTTTCTATATACATTTGTACTTGGACGAACTCGGAATGGATCGAAAACATATATAATGACCAAGTAGGCGAATTTCCAAACAGCCATCTCACATCGAGATCATCCACCGAATACTAGTCCATCTCGAAAAGGAAGGTCTTTGAGATGGTCGAGTATTTAACCATCCAAGTAACATCGATCGTCCTCGTTGGGTTGACCTTGGATATTTCTATATAATGTATTTGTCGTTTAGGCCGTAACAACTAACAAAATACCCCCATTTTTACCTCGTTCCAAAGGCAATTTCTTTCCTTTTCAAATCCATCCTCCCACAATACTATTGTCAAGTCTTTTTCCTTTTCTTCTTCTTTCTTTTTTTTTTTTTTTTTTTTGTCATAGTCAAATAAATTAATAATAATAATAATTAATACTAGACGAGCACAATATATAGTGATGAAACCATAAAGGTAGTCTTAGCGGGAAAAAAAGAAGAAGAAGAAAAAGCAATTTTACAAATCAGCATCGATTTGGTTATAGTTCTAGAGATTTTCATTTTACAAATATATTATTTTTTCATTTTTCACGCTTAAAAATGCAATTAATTTTCTTCCTCAAAAAAAAAAAAAAAAGCAATTAATTTCATCAAATGAAACCGAGAAAAAGTGGGAAAAAAATGGAGCTAAATAAAGAAAATTTAATGAATCTCAATTATGTACAACATGATCCTTCCTATGGTCCCACCGGGAGTAGTCACTGTAAAAGGGATTCTAATGGCTACTTTAGAAAGCAACCTATGTGTTTATAATAAAATAAGTAAGTGTGCAATTATTCTCCTTATTTTTTTAATTATCTTTTTCACCAAGGTGATTTTCTTTTATTCTTCCACCTCTTGTTTCTTTTAATATTTTTATTTGTTTTTGGAAAGTAATGACATATCTCATTTAATTATACTTACCCAAGTATAAAATTCATTACTCATAGTCATAGTCTGTTTGTTAGGCAGGGTAATTATTTAATACTTTATAAAAACAATACTTTAGCCTCTCACAATTCACAAAAGTAAATTCTTTGTGAGATGTGATCTATTGCTCATGAAAGGTTGTATAATTTTTAACCTTATTTTTACCCAATAAATAAAATAAATTAATAGATAAAAGTTCTAACTACAATAATTATTGATTACATTATAGTATCTATTTTTTTTTAATGAAGAAAAAGAAAACCAAAACACCACAACAAGAATATATACTAAATGAGGGTCGGTTTCAAAAAAAGAATATACTAATGAGGGTTGTTTTTGTCATTTAGATAAATTCAATGGCAGTATCGTGATACAAAATAGCAGTTTACGCGAAAACCATCAAAAGCAAGAGAGTGGGCATTATAGTAATTTACTAAAATATTATTACTGACATAAAGAATCCTCAACGTTTGCTACTTCCGCGTTCGAAACAAAGCCTTTATAAACGGAAGTGTGTTCTGTTCGTTAAAGCAAAACCAGAACCATAACCAAAACCAAAACCAAAGACATACTAAGAGAGAGAGAGTGTGTGTTTTTTTTTTGTGTATTTTAGAGAGAGAAAGTGAAAGCAAGGAATCCCAGTTAGCTAAGCTAAAGCTAAACTCAAAGGTAAGTTTACAGAGTAATATAAATTTCTCATATTTGTTTTGATATCTGGGCAAGTTTTCTATCAATTTTTCTTTAGTTAATTTTATAGTATTGTTTTGGGTGTTGAGAAATGGGTTTTGTCTAGGAATGAATCTTCAAGGAAGGAATTTTGATAAAATGGTATTTTTTTCAAACATACATTTGACTTGGAATTTTTTTTTTTGGTGACTCTTTGATTGTTAGTTATAAAAAAGAAACTGTTTTTTTGTTGACAATGAGGAGGATGATTTTGTCAAAGATTTAGATTTGAGTAGTTAAATTTAAAAATTGGGTAAATGTTTAAGGATCACTTTTGGTTTGAAAAATGGTGAATTTTTCTCTGATTGTTGAAAGGTGTTTTTTTTTTTTTTTTTGTTGGTCTGTAAGAGTTTGGTTTAAGGATTTGTTTCGAAGTATGGATTTCTTTTCCTTTTCAATCTAGTTTGTGATTTTGTATGTATGAAAGAACTGAAATTAAAGTAAAGTAGAGGATTCAACCTTAAAGATGGTTTTTAGCTTGTAGTTCAGAAGCACCTTTTGCCATTGGCTTTCCATCAGCTTATTGAACCATTAAGTTCAGAATCAAACTT
The DNA here is from genome assembly GCF_001633185.2 of Quercus lobata. Taxonomy (NCBI): domain Eukaryota; kingdom Viridiplantae; phylum Streptophyta; class Magnoliopsida; order Fagales; family Fagaceae; genus Quercus; species Quercus lobata. The sequence goes on along the minus strand of NC_044912.1, from coordinate 19,899,340 downwards.
TTGGGAAAATGTTTGGGACTTACCTCCAAGCAAGTTAGGGAGCTGGTTTTAAAATATTGCTGGATTAAAAAAAATGGTGCTTTTTAAAGAAAGTTTGAAAATTGTAAATTGAATAGGTCAGAACAAGTGAAATAGAAGTCAGATTGAACATGTCCCCAACTCATTGTATAGGAATTTGAAGTGCTTATTGTCAATCTGTTTTTTATTGTATTATATATGACAGTAGTTGATTACCTCAGCTGAATTTTGTGATAGATTTGGTGCAGAAATAGGCAAATAGCTCTCAGTTTCTTCTCTAAATTCAGTCTCATGTCTCCTTTTTTTTAATTATCTTATTTTCAGCTTGCAGATTGTGGAACCTATAATAGGAAGTTAAACTTCTTCTTCCTCTTTATCCCCTTCAGATTGAGAATAGATAAATGGGTTCGCTGTCAGAACCAACATCTGAGAGCAACTATAGCAAGCCCCCTGGAATCAGATTCTTGGAGTACATCAAGGGAACCAAACTTTCCTACAAAACCCACCAAGCAATTGTTTTGATTGTAACATTTTTAGCATATGCAAGTTACCATGCCACTAGAAAAACCACAAGCATTGTTAAGAGTACCCTTGATCCAGAATCATCAGATGTGATATTGAAGTTCACCCCATGGAGGACATCTTACTCTGAGAAACCAGCTAAACTTTCATGGAAAGCTGGGGATGGCTGGGCTCCATTTAATGGACCAGATGGGACAGCATTGCTTGGAGAACTCGACGTTGCTTTCCTTGGGGTTTATGCTCTGGGAATGTACTGCTCAGGTCAATTGGGTGATAGATTGGATATAAGGATCTTCTTAACTGTGGGAATGGTGGGAACCGGTTTGTTTACTTCACTCTTTGGTGTTGGATATTTTGGAAACATTCATTCTTTTTGGTACTTTTTGGTAGTTCAAATGGTTGCTGGTTTGTTCCAATCAACTGGATGGCCTTCAGTGGTTGCAGTGGTTGGTAACTGGTTTGGGAAGAGCAAGAGAGGGCTAATTATGGGTATATGGAATGCTCACACTTCCATTGGAAACATCACAGGTTCCTTGATTGCGTCTGCTCTATTGAGCTATGGATGGGGTTGGTCCTTCGTTGTGCCCGGTCTCATGATTGTATTCATTGGTTTGGTGGTTTTTCTTATATTGCCTGTTAATCCTGAGTCTGTTGGAACTGATAAAGAAAATGATGAATTGCATTCTCCTAAGAAAATTGGCGAGGAAGTAACAGAACCTTTGTTAAATTCAGAGACAGTGGTTAAGGAGAAAGCTGTGGGGTTCATAACAGCATGGAAAATTCCAGGAGTTGCTCCTTTTGCTCTTTGCCTTTTCTTTGCCAAATTGGTTGCTTATACATTTCTCTACTGGCTTCCATTCTACATTAGCCACACAGGTATATTAGCTTTTTTGCATTTTTGTTCCTATGATTTGGTTCAATTTGCATGCATTTTTAGTAAATGAGTCTTCTATGAGTTACTGGACTAAATGAGTCTTCTATGAATTAGCTTGAACACACGATTCTCATAGTTTTAAATCTCAACTATACTCAATAACTTCTTGACAAGTTATTGGACTAAATGAGTCCTCTATGAATTAGCTTAAACACTTGTCTCTCCTAGTTTTGAATCTCAACCATACTCAACAACTTCTTCACAAAATTTGTTATTGGCATCCAAAGTAACGCCTTGATCAATTCTCATTTCTGTTTTTTCATTTTGCAGCTATTGATGGAAAGTATTTATCTAGCACCACAGCTGGAGACTTGTCTACATTGTTTGATGTTGGTGGTGTGCTTGGAGGAATCCTAGCCGGTCACATTTCTGATCGCTTAGGTGCCAGGGCCATAACAGCTGCAAGTTTCATGTACTGTGCTATTCCTGCTCTCTTCTTCTATCGAAGCTACGGACATGTTTCCTTGACTGTAAATATCATTCTCATGTTCATCACCGGCATGTTTGTTAATGGGCCATATGCTCTTATAACAACAGCAGTTTCAGCTGACTTGGGAACCCACAGTTCACTAGAAGGTAACTCCCGGGCACTGGCAACTGTAACGGCAATTATAGATGGCACGGGCTCTGTTGGGGCTGCTATAGGGCCTTTAATAACAGGTTATATTTCCTCTACAAGCTGGAGTGCAGTTTTCACAATGTTGATGGTAGCAGCTCTAATTGCAGGGCTGCTTCTAACTAGACTAGTTGTGGCCGAGGTGGCTGCAAAGATAGAGGAATCAAGATCACAAGGGGGGTCTGCATCAAGATCTCCAGTACAAGCACTTGAAGTGTGAGTTTTTGGAGGGCTTATAGTGCTACTACTTGTGTTGTACATGTGTGACTTGTACATAAGCTCCAGTTCACAGCCTTTGTTGAGTCTGGTCACTATATTGAAATGAGGATCCGTGTGTTATGGTTAAAGAAAGTGAGGATATTTTTTAACCTTCTCCATCATTTGGTTTGGTGGGGGGTCCAAAAATGTGGAGAGGGTTGAGGCATCCATTGTACATTATTTGTATCTCTATCAAATAAATCATATATATAGCATCATCCAGAAGGATAACCAATTACAATCTGTACCATTTTCTCTCAACTGGTTTGCCTTGTTTAGAGCTGCATCTTTTGAACAACTTATGTTCAATAGTGCCTGTGCTTGGCTTCTTTACTTGGTTTCAGTCACTTGGGGAGTTAAATTCATCTCAATTTTCAGGGAAGATGCTACAGTATAGAACAGGGTAGGCTAATTGGCTTTGTTGCTTTAGTGAATTGAGCTCAAAAGTTGAATTGTAATCAAGAATGTGAATTTCAGTTGTTTGTCATCAAAATCCTTTGTATCCAGTACAAACACAAATATTTTACAGATTCAGAGAGAGTAAAAAAGTTTACACCAGTGTTGTGACTTTTTTTCTTTTTTTGAGAGTTGAGACATAAAAAGAAGTGCCTAAAATGATGATGCACTTCCTTTCACACTAGACAAAGGTCTGAAAAGAATTCCCACCTCACTTATCAGTCTAAAAAAGGTGCAACAACTTTAGCCCCTGAAAGTAAAAAATGGTCCACACATAAGGTTACATGCTTCAAGATCAGGTGACCAAAAAGTATTAGGAGGTTTGTGAGCCCAGCGTTGGCACTGATTCGTGTAACATGTGCAAAGACCATAATCCATTCTTGTTTTTTTCTCAATTAAAAAAATTCAATGCTTTGTAGTTTATACATATGGAGGGAGGACAAAGAAAGTTGCCGATGAAGTGGGAACCAAAGAATATAGTATGTAGCACCACAAAATAGAGGTGATATATGGTGTTTTCGGTGTATGTATTTCCTCTCTCACATGAGGATGGACTTCACAAGTGTGAAGTCCACTCTCATATAAGAGAGAAGATACATGCTCGAGGTGGTATATGGTATTTTCGGTGTATGTATCCTTCCTCACACATGAGTGTGTACTTTATAAGTGTGAAGTCTACTCTCATATGAGAGGGAAGATACATGCATCGAAAACACCATATATTTTCTCCTTAAAATGACCCCGCCAAACTTTCTACTTTTGACCTACAGAACCATATGGTAAGAGACTCAATTACCTATCATGAATAGTCCATGGTGCAGATTGTTTTGGTGAAAAGAATTAAAAAAAAAAAAAAAAAAAACAAAAAGTAGAAAAATCTTCCTTATCCAAAAGAAAACACATGGTATTCTCCATTCAAATAGAATAGCTACTAGTTTTTCCATCATGGGTTTCTTAAGTGAAAATGTTACATTAGCCATTACACAACTACATTATAGGTGAGTTTGGATTAACCCTTTTTTTTTTCTTTGATCTTGTTAGTTTATTTGTTTATGAATAGTTTTAAAGTCTCACTTTTAGACACATGACACCAAAAGCAGATTTCAAGAGGTATAAATATTAAATAAACCAAACTCTATAAAAATAAAACTCTTGCTACGAGAAGGAGTATGTCTGTTGTTCACGTTTCTATTATTTTGTGACTTTGTGTGGTAAGAGCATCTCCAATAATCTATGTAAACCCAAAATTCTCTCTATAATAGAGAGTGGAACCCAAAAAAAGCTCTCCAATGGACTCTCTATTTCTAGATTTTTTTTTTACTTATGAACAGTAGCTCATCAAGTCTGATGAGCTACTGTTCACTCTTCAAATGCTTTTTTTCTATTATAATAATTAGGTGTTGAATAAAAAAATATTGAAAGATGTGTCGTTATTAAAAAAAAAATAATAATGAATAAAGAAATAATATTTAAATGAGATAAAGAATGTGATAGAGAATCTGTTGGAAGTGTATTTGAAAGAGTGAGTGACTAAAAAGTAAAAGTCACTGTTAATTTTCCAAATAGTACAAAAATTTTGAGATTCTACTGGAGATGCTCTGAGGGACTATATAGTATATAGTTTTCTGTGCTATTACCAATCCCAATTGATCTCTATCTAAAACTCACGCGGGCTTGAAGAACAAAGAACAATGTGTTGTCAGAAATTAAAGACTATTTTTTCTTTCTCTTTCTCCTCTAGCAAATTTGATAATTTGTGTTTCCACGTATGTTTAAGCTAATTGGATTAGCATTAGGCACATTTCCTCCTGTCATTTATTTTTTTTAGTTGACAAAGGAGTTAAAGGAATCCATATTTTCAGTAGTAACATTACGAATGCATTTCAAATCAATTAAAATTTTGGAAATTTTGCTCTTAGGGAGTCTCATACGTAAGTTTGAAAGTGGATTAAGTTGGGTGTTTGAGAAAATATATAATAAAAAATAGAAAGAAGAATGTGGCCAACACTTGAGAATTATGATGGGGATCATGCTAACCAATTCTGAATTAGATGACAAATATTTAGGTTCGGTGAATGTTTTTGCTTATCCATCACCAGGCTAGTGTTAGTATTGGTTTGTCATGACTTTCACGGTTTAAAGGCAACAAAAAAATTTCATAATTGTTGATGCAGCTTATTGGGATTAACAGATAATCAAAATGGTGTTACTGATCGGCTAATGTGAATGAAACATTACAATTACAATAATCACAACTTGCTAATATGAGAAATTGTGAAAAATTAACATTATTCACAAGGGGATAGTGCAACAAATAGTGTAAAAATGATTACTTTATAACTTATTAAAGTACTTAAAAGTCAATATCAGTTTTTTTATCAGTCACAAATTAGATACTTAAAACGAGTGGTAACCACTACATATAATGACTCGTATAAGTATTAACCAATAAGATACCAATTGCATTGGAAGCACAAATTAAAAGATTAGTTTTTGTTTAGTGACCTTATTAAATTACAATATCTCTAACTCTAATCACTAGGTTAAAAAAAAAAAAAGGTTTAACATCTTCATCTTGTGATTCCTTTAGTTATTGACTAATATATATTTCTCTTTCTAGATATATATATATATATATATATATATATATATATATAATAACTCCACGAGATCATCACACATTCACACTATTATTATGGGGACCACTAGAATCCTTCTCTCTTTTCAAATAAATTCTTGCTAGAAATTTTTCTTCTCTCTGTAGGTCATATAAGATTCTCAGTTCCTACACCGAATCTCTCAACATCAATTAATATATCTGAATTTAGGGATTAGCATTTTCATTCAATTATATGTGTAATGTGATTGTTTGTGATCACGTTCATGCATTCAGATAGATAGCATTTCTTTGTTTTTTTAATGTTCAACGTTTTCAAATGTAGTTTGCTGGTCCAATTCATACATATTTTTGCCAATTTTTGTTTGCATTAACAAGGTAGTCGACACCACTGCACACCCTTGTAATGATGGTTACTGTACAAGTATAAGTGCTTGTAAGGTGTGGAGGGCAAGGGCTGGAGTTCAAGTCTCTAGAAAGGAGCTTCGCACACATATACACTTAGATTAAGTTAGAGTAGAATTTATATCTTGTAAAAAATAAAAAAAAAATAGCCAACATTATTGACAATTAAATTTAAAACCACATAGTGGATAGTAATATTTCAACTTCTACCCATAGAAAACGCAGATTCATTCCCTTTAAAGTTTAAAATAGTTTTTAACCCAATTCACTGTTCTTTTTTAATTTTTGGATTTTAAGAATTCATTTTTGTCTCCTCATGTGTGTAAGGTGGCTAAGTGAGCTGAGGTGGCAGAACAATTGGAATGGTTGTCAAATAGATTGTGAAATATTTTTGAACTTACACATATTAATAATTTAATAAAATATTTATAGATGAAAAATGTTAGAATTACAAAATTTTTTACGATTTATTAATATGATTTATTAATATGATGAGCAAATAAGTAAAAAAATGATGTCAACCATTTGCCCAAATAAAAACTAATAAGAATGTTATAAAATGTTATAAAATAGTTTTTGATGGTAACATTACTCTAAATAGATATAAACTTTTTTTGACAATGCAATCATTTACTTTCTGATTTCAATGTAGATCAGACCCCACATCATTTCATAAGGAGATGCCCAAAATAAAAAAAGAGGTGTTGCTGGTTTTTTATTACATATTGGAATGTTTCGTTGAAATAATTCAATTGTTACTAGTGTGATTAGTTTTGCAGTCCAAAATTTAGCGCCGTGGACTTGGACATTGAAGTAGAATAGGGTATATTCCCATTGCGGATTCACTAGGTTCGGCCCAGTTAACAGTGTTAAACGTGGGATATATATAAGCAAGCAGGAAATTTTATTAAAACACCACAGTCCCAGTTGCAGGACCCCAAGCCCAAAGCCCAAAGGCTTAAGCCGTGAAAAGAATCTACACATTAGCCACTAAAAAACAATAAACAAACCCCACAAAAAGGCCTTGTTATACAGTGCAGACGAAGGAGTAACTCCAAGTTATATTCAAGGAAGTAATCTCCCTTAAATCAGCTACTCAAGTTTTAGCTTCCCATGTTCTGATTCTATGAACAATATACTTTCTTCAGGTTTGATCAGTTCACCGTGAACAACTTTGTTTCTTTGAATCCAAATATGGTAAACAGTAGCATGGCAGCTTGCTAGCAATCCACAATTTTTTTGTTTAAGGAAAACTTTTATTAAATTCTAAAAATAGACCACTTACATAGGATGTATATGCAGTTTACAAGAACAAGCATCAAGCATCTCAAACATAGTATCAAAGACATATAGAGGATTAACTCATCCACTCAAATAAAGATTTGAGAAGAAGAAGCTTTTAAGTTCGTGCACTGATTTCTCCCATCTCTCGAATGTCAGAGCATTTCTCTTTGCACTATAGGTACCAGATAAGACAATGGGGAATTGGGCTCCAAATTCTGTGACTTCTAATTCCATCCAGCCTTCGGTTCCAACTATTGAGGAGATCCTCCTCCCCATCTGGCATAACCCACATAAACCGAACAACATAAAAATCATGCTCTGTAACTCATAAGCACTAGGGCAATGAAGAAGCAAATAATTTACATTCCACACACGGCCCCCCCCTTTTTTTCCCTCTGCAGATTTGCACATACAACACCAAACAATAACAGGATATTGAAGAGATCACACATAGGCTCCTTAAGTTATCAATGAAGAAGCAAAAGACATTATAGCATATTATTTACCAGAAGGATAGGTTCCTCAACAAAGCTAAATGGTTAAAAGGGCTTTCAGCTGTCACTACAGAACAGTTGAGACAAAGGCCTATGTTGAGTTTGGCTTAGCAAGAAATATATAAAGTCATAAAACATGCCAATATATAGAAGTGATATATAAGAAATTCCATAAGTGTGTGTGAGTGACCCAACAAACTCACACACAATCACTCACAATAAACTATACAATCAATGCAACAAAGAGCTTAAATGCAAATTCGATGAAATGCTCAATTGCCTTCTTTTGGAACACCCAAAATTAATAAGAAGACCTCACTCCACAATTCATGCCCTTAGTATTCCATGCCTCAAAAGGCTAAGTGCAAATGAAATGCCCATTATATTGCCAGATATGTGCTTATCAAAATAACAACCACATATGCACAAAAGCAGCTGATCAGCATCCAAATCCATATTGCAAAAGAAACAAAATAGACAGACCCATAGCCCCTATTCTAGCTGTAAGGACATCAACCATGAAAATCTCACAAAAGTGATTGTTGAATTGAAGAAAGCAACATGAAACTCCTATGTTTAAGCTTGATAATAGGCCATGTGCGCCTAGCCACAATTTTAGGTGATAAGGGAAGAGCACCATGAAGACCTTTGATGGGAGCACATCTAGGGTTGAATATGAGCTTTGACTCTATTATAGGCATCGGTAAATAAATATTATCTAAGTTTGTACTTTCTAATTTCAAAAACGTTGAATACTCTCCACCAGTCCTCCGTTCCTGTTAATGCTATAAGAAATGTGTGTTGTGGCACCAGTAGAGTATAAACTACTTCAAACTATAACTCGATGGTGTTCTTTCAATGATTCTACATGGTTGGATATTAGTGACCTAAGTTGAGATTGCCAAACATTGATTATTGAACATGGAACAACACCCCCCCCCCCCCCCCCTCTTCTCTCTCTCTCTCTCTCTCTTTTTATATTTGGTAAGTTACATAGGTAACTAGTGAGTGTTGAACCCACAACCTCTCCCTCCACCACTAGATTATCAACATTAAAAAACCCATTTGGAAAGTGAAAAAGGAATGGAATGAAATGGATCTTAATGGGAAGAAATAAAATGGTTATAAGGGAATACACATTCCATTCCATCCCCTCCATAGAATTCCTCCCAAAAGTGGGAGAAACACCCATTCCTTTTAATGAAATGGAGGTGAAATATCAATGTTATCCCTAGTTTGAGAAAAGACTTTTTTTTTTTTTTTTTTTGATAAGTAAAGAAAATTTTATTCAAAGACATAATAATGAGTCACCCAAGTATACAGGAAGTATACAGCAGGGGACCAAAATAATCAAATACATAAATTACAAGCATCCATCAAATCATAGACCGAAAAAATAGAATGACTTCCGATGATAGACATCCAATTTGATAGAGTTTTAAAGAAAAAAAGTTTTAAATCAATTACAGTCCTTTCAGAACCTTCAAAACACCGGTTGTTTCTCTCCCGCCAAACGCACCACATCAAACAATGAGAGACAGTCATCCAAATAACACCATTACAATGATGACCAAAATTTCCTTGCCAACATGGAAGGAGCTCAACCAGAGTCTTTGGCATTGCCCAGTAGATACCAAACAAGGTGAACACCATAGACCACAACTTATAAACAATAGGACAATTTAGTAAAAGATGGTCTACCGATTCTCCATTACTTTTGCACATAGACATATAAAGGTGAACAGTATATCAGTAAAATTAAAAAAATTCTTTCATTTCCATTTATTCTTTTATAAATACTAAATACACTATAGAAAATACACAATATTCCTTCTATTTTCCATTCATTTATGATTTAACCATTAATTCTTTTCTAAACTCCCAAACATAGCGACTGTCTACATGGGTAATCCAAATGGAAAACAAATATTACAAATAGACATACAAGGTCTACCAAATACATAATGACATTGCTAGAACCAGCTCCTCAAACTTTTTTTTTTTTTGATAGGTAAAAATAATATTATTGAAAAGAGACTACGTCATGAAAATAAACACGAAGTAGCATAAAGAATTACAATGGGATAATTTCTACATATGAGTTGACTCTATGAAGGAGTGAATAGAGTTAATATCAGTAAGACCGGATACAAAAGACCACTCGTAAAGAGAACAAATGAAGGATACATGTATTTGAGAAGACATGCACTCCACATCTTCAAAAATACGCCAATTTCATTCCCTCCATATAGTCCACATCAAACATAAAGGGATAAGATTCCAGATATCCGAATTAGGTCCACAACATTGCCACCCGCATAATAAATCAAGAATCTTCTCTAGTAAAACCCATTGAACCCCAAATATCCTAAAAATAAAACTCCATAACTCAAAAGACATGCTAAGGTGAATCAAGAGGTGATCCACAGTCTCCCCACTACAACGGCACATACAAAACCTACTCACCATTGAAAAGCCCATCTGGATGAGATTCTCATTCTCACAGGTGAGAATCTTTTTCCAAGCTGCTGTCCAGCTCCTCCCCCATTTAGTAAATTCCCTAAATCAACTAACTTGTACAAATTCTTTTCGTCATAGTGTGTTGTCCTACATCTACCATATATACACTTCTATGTCAGCAGTTTCAATGATTTCTTCAAGACAATAACTCGTCCTTTCTGTAAAATATGTCATATTGCTTTCTCCCCCACAGAGTTAACCCATCAGAATTGAGAAACCCTCCATTCCTTTATTTCAATATGTAAATAAGAATTTTACTGAACTATACTACTTCATGTACACAAAAATGAATCTCAAAAATTCAAGAATGGAGTAACAACTAGTAAAACCCCGCGCCCGACACCAATCAAACAATAATCTAGCAAACAATTCTATCAAATTTGTCCCTGAAATTTCCAACTGAAATCCAAAACCTTAAAAATCATATACACCTACTGTTCGGTCCGGTTCGGTCCATTTACAATATTCTATTAAAAAAAATGTAAAAACACAATCTTTTTTCTCTTTTTGTTTGATAAGTGATTCCAAACTATTATTGATGTATAAAAAACACTGACTTTACACAATTTTCACAGTCAATATCTGAATTCAAAAAATAAAAAATAAAAAAATTCACTGTATTCCTCTAGAATTCAAAGTAAAGAGTTTATCTTGAAGACCTGGTTGGATTTTGGCAAGACGGGGTCGGGTCGGGTCGGATCCTAGCCATCGTCGTCGTCGTAGTCGGCCTTGGTTTTGGGCTTTCGGTACTTCTCTTCGACGAGCTTGGCCTTGTAGAGGGCATCGTGGGTGAGCTTCCTGATGTTTGGAACGGCGTAGTTTTGAGCTATGTATATTCCACACACCGTCCCTACTATGAACGAAAAGCTACTCTTTATGATTCCCATCTTCCAAAGTCAACAAAACAAAATTTGGGTTTTTTCGATTTTGATTAAAAAAAAAAAAAAATTGGGATTTTTGTTTTTGGGGGCTGAAGAAGAAAGAAGCATGAAAGACTCCGGAAACATGAGCTGAGCATAATGGGTGCTACAGTGTGGTGATCTTGATTCTTGACTGGTATATTATGGTATAGGGCCCATGGGCCGAGCCCATCTAGCTTTGTACATCAATGGCCCTCGGATGTACTTTATTCTTTTATTAACTAAATAGGTAATTCATGTATAATTTTTTTTTTTTTTTTGGTGAATGACACAACTATATACATATTTTTATATTATAAAAAAAATAATGGATTTCAGTTAACTTAAATAATAAAATCTTTTCCCAGCTGTAAATTGAAATTTTATTGTATTTTGTGGGATAGGGCCTGTTTGGTCTTGCATCTCAAACTCACATTTTTACATTTTAAACAACATTATACACATTTTCACACACATTTTCATCCACACATATTTCAAAAAACTACAAATAACTTTTCTCAAACTACTCTACCAAACATCCCCTATATATCTCTACTTTGTGAGAGCCTTATTATGAGCTTGAACTTGCTTTTATAAACTTTGAGGAACAACTTTCTACTTTCTATACTTATTTTACAGACAATGATGAATATATATTGGCTTGCTTTCAAAATTTGAATTAAAGTTCTTTATTTGATAAAAAAATTATATATTAGACTAATTTGAACCTATTGATATACTATATATATAAACATATATATATATATATATTTTTTTTTTTAATTTAAGAATACTAAATATTTTTAACACACACATGGAAAAAGGAGAGAAGGTCTTAAAAAAACTTACAATGATGTATATTCAAAAGAACTTTGATATACTATATATTTACAAATTAGCTGAAATACTATTTATATTATGTAAAGTTTATGGTCTCTTTTAAAATTAGTATTTTGAATATTACTACTAAAACCATTGTTTTGGACCCAAAAAAAAGTTCAATTTTGTTATTGTTGCAAACTTACGTTGTTTTTGGCTGTTTAATCCGTTAATGACAAATATATAATGGGAAGTTATATTATAACTATAAGTTTTGAAAATCGAGAAACAACTCATAACTTAAAAAGAGTATAAAATTCCTTCCTTAGCTATAATAATAATAAAAAAAAAAAAAAAAATCAACCTTCCTAGTCCTTAAAAACAATATCCCCCGTATACCCATTTCTCATATAGTCATATGCATGCCATCTCCAAATTTGTCTTCAAAACAATGTCGTTATATTGAAAAGGACACTGTCCTTTAGATTCCGTAAATTTAGAACTATTATTATTACAACCGTCCAAGTAAAAAAGAGAATATTGTTTTGTCATTTACACATCCACTTTCTCAATCCACCCCACTACCTAAAAGCATTGAATGGGACACTTGACCAAAACAGCAAATTAATAGGGAGATGTAATAAAAATAAAAATTTTCTCAGTATTCCCTAAACAAAAAAAAGAAAAAAAAAAAAAAAGAAGAGAGATGTAAATAACATGACTGTAATTTAAGAAAACTTATGACGCAAGGAAAAGAAAACAATTATTTACATTAAGATGGAGTTTGGATAGCATTTTCGAGCTTGCATTGCACGTTTGCGTTGTTTTCTTGTAGTTCTCGTGCATTATTTACGAGACTTGTAAATATTTTTTTTTTCAGCAAAAATAACTTTAAAAAGAGGTATTATAGTACTATTCATATATTTAAAAATTATTTTACAACAGTATTTTCAGTTTTCAGTTTTCAGTTTTCAACAATAAGCGATATCCAAATAGGCCCTAACTTTATTACATAAATCATCAATTACATTTATTATCATATTTTGTGTAAACTTTTTTAGTAATAATATTAGTATTAATGTTACATTTTCCTTGAAATATTACTGATTCCAAACAAGATCAACAAGGCAGGGATAAAACAACAGCATTAGTGCATTACCTTAAAAAAATAAGTAAAGTCAAGGAATTTATATATATATATATATATATATATTTATAGTATGATTCACATGCTTACCAAAAGCAAAGCATAAATTTTCTTACAAATAAATCTCCCAATTTTTATTTTAAGGTTAATTTAAGGCTGTCGTTTTCGCCTTTATACAGAGTACTCTAAACTAACAGCAATAACTCGCTCAAAAAAAAAACTAACAGCAATAACTCTCTCTCTCTCTCTCTTCGTTTACCCAAAAAAAAAAAAAGAGAGGAAAAAACTCTCTCTCGCACGAAAAAGCGATGCTTGTGAAATTTGCAGAAACCCCCACCGACGAAAAAGCAATATGATCATAGATCGAATCAGGTCCGTTCATTTGCTTATTCATTCTCAAATTTTCGTTTAATTACTCCACAATTATATCAAAAAATTTCAGAGATTCAGAGATAAAGTTTGACTTTTTCTATGCTCTTCAATTGATGGGGTTAATAATTTTAGCTGAATTCTTTCTGGGGTTTCTCAAAAGTTCATGTTTTTGCATTTAAAATTCGAAAATTTTTAATCGGGGTTCAAGGTTTATGTATCGGGGATTTGAATTTATAATTGTTTTATTGCACATTTAATTTATTCTAGCTGGGAAAGAAAAATGAAAGAAATGTAAAAGTTTTGATCTTTATGTGTTTTGGTTTCTGGGTATTGAAGAAATGAGAAATTCATAGTCTTTTAGACAGTTTTCTATTTGGATGAAGTATCACCTGGTTACTTGGTTATTTGTTTTTAATTTTTAATTTTTGGATTTGGGGACAGGTTTTGGGATTTGATCTTGGAGTGTTTGGCATGGTAGTGAATTTTTGGTGGGTTTTCAATCTAACTTAAAGTGTGTGCCTGACTGGTTTAATTCACTGCCAAATTGTGATTATAAAATGGGGAGAGTTATGCTAATGCCATTCGGATGAAAATTTTGGAGTTGGGTTGTGGTGAAAAGGCTGAATATAGAGTTACTTGTAATGGGTGTGCGCTACATAGCCGTGTCAGCGGCGTCTACGGTGCTCAGCTTTGTCTTTCTTCAATTCTGGACTGAGTTGTCTTTAGATAATCTTAAATCGGATGGACTAATAGCTGAGAATTATATTCATTCGGAGAATGCAAGCCGTGTCATCGAGCTGCTCTCGGGTTCTTATGCTACCATTGGACTGCTGACAAATTTTGTGCTCAATGTATTTGTTTTACTAGTTCTATGTCTAAAGGTAAGTTTGCTATCTTGCTGAGGGACTTTTAAGCAATTATTTCTTTGTGTTGGCCAATGAACTATTTGCATAGTGGACTGTATGCTGAGTTAGGCAATGTATAGATCGCATTTACTGTTGCTGCCATAGGATATGTTATTTATATAAAGCAGGTAGATTTTTTTTTGAGAATATGAATTTTACTTTGCTATAAAGCCACAGTGATTGAGCAATGAGAATGATGCTAAGACATTAAAATACAACATAAGTGGCTGCAGTAGGTGTAATAGACTAATAGTCTGTAAAATCACTGAGTTATGTCCATCTTTTCTGTAAAGCGGGCCAATTTGTATTTACACTGCATGTATTGTTTTAGATGAAAAACCTTCTCTAGGTTTCAGGAAAATTTGTAGATTTTTTTTCTTTGGCGGAGATTATTGTGAGCTGCTCTGGCAAAGATAATTGAGTTTGATGAATTGTATTAAACAATAATGCCATCAGCTTATCCTCTGCTAGCTGGATTATGCAATGGTTAACAACTAATTGGTGTTGGCTCTGCCAGTACTTATAAATGGCATTGGAGAAAAAAAAAAAACATATTGATATTATGAATATTTTTGCTATTTTGTTGTTAGAACTGATTCTTTTAGAGTATCAAAGTCATAGATAGATTGAATACTTGTCTTCTGGAACGTTCACTTGTGTAGAGATTCAAATTCTTACATTCTTTTTCATGTGTATCATTTATCTCCCTTAATTTCATGCTACTTTTCATCACAGAAGTGGGTGAGGGGTCTTTAATGGTTCTTATATCAGATAACCTAGGACTTATGGTTTGTCAATGGTGAATGGTTGTAGACTGAGGTTCAAGCTAGTAAACTACTGGTTGCTGTAATGAAGAAAGAGGCTTCTGGAATATATTAATTAAAAGAACTATACACTAGATTCTCACTAACCTTGGAACAAGGGTCAGTATAGTTATACAACCACTCTGACATATAAGCATCTAAGCACTCATGCTGAAATGTATTAAGTTCTAGCTTAGAGCTAGTTATATGAACTAAAATTTTTTTGAAATTGGATTACAACTAAGCTTTCCATTTCAGAAAGTTAAACACTAAAATTCATCCATACGATTCAGACTATTAGTTATCAAAACATTGTATGGAACTTCAATTTAAGAATAGGACCTCCTACAATGATCGAGTTCCATAGTTATACGGGTAAGATTGAGAATATTTTTGAAAGTTTATATGATTAATTATCAAGTCAACTCAATGAAAATAAGTTGATGATTGAG
The DNA here is from genome assembly GCF_001633185.2 of Quercus lobata. Taxonomy (NCBI): domain Eukaryota; kingdom Viridiplantae; phylum Streptophyta; class Magnoliopsida; order Fagales; family Fagaceae; genus Quercus; species Quercus lobata. The sequence goes on along the minus strand of NC_044912.1, from coordinate 19,883,819 downwards.
TGGAATTATTTATTTATTTGTAAGATGTATGGGCTTTTCTTTTGAGTTGACTGAAGAGTGGCATATTAGCAACAAGTTTAACATTGGACATGATACCTATAAAATGATGTTTACGAACTCATCATCAAAGTAATGATGAATTTATGACCAATAACACTGTCTTTGTAATTATGTTATCCTTTTCACTTGCAGACCATATTTTTTGTGGAGTTGTATCCTCCTGAGACTCGGAAATTGTTGGAACGTCTTGTCAATTATGTTATTTATAAGGTAAATTTTTTTTATTTGCAATTAAAAAAAAAAACATATTCTGATCATTCCTACTAGTAGCATGTACCTATTTAAATATGTGAGATATCACTTTTTCTGGAACTTGTTTTTGGGATCCAAATTTCCCCATGAATCTTTATAGGATTATGTATGGGGATATGTGTGGTGGAGCCTATCTGAAGATTTGTGTAAAATATCACACCATAATACATAAAAAATTTATTACAGCGGAAGTGTTAAGAAAAAGTCACATCATGACATTGAAGTTTATATGTAATTCTTAGTTTTTTTCTTCTTGTTTTTCTTTGAGTATTTAATATGTTTTAATTTTATTGAGAATCTACTCTAATGTTGTTGTATGTGTGCATGTTTTAATTAATTAATTATTTCTACATCTGGTAGTGGTGTTAGGCCTGAAAGGGTTTGATCCTGTTGTTTATCTTGGGTAGTGACTGTGGCAACTTTTGGTTTGGTTGGGCTTTGATGAAGGGAGTTTTGATGGTATAGTGGCTGTTTGGCAGAGATGGGTGGTAATGCATCTAGCTACATTTGGCTCTAGTGACAGCATAGATGGCTTCATAATTGACTAAAGTGGTTGTAGCATGAACCAAATGCACATCAACTCCAAAATAATTGATAAAATCAATTTCGACCCTACCACTTAGTTGTTGTCTTCATCACCAGCAAGTCCATGTCACTACCTTCAGCCATGGTAAAAAAAGAGAATGATAAAGGGAAAAAAGGGACAGAAATGATAACAACGTGATGCATTTCCTCACTAGATGCAAGGGAGCTCTTCTCATTTTGTTAAACCCTGAGGCAAATTGATGTGTTTACTCATAATACCTATAACTGAAGAGGAATAGCTTTTCTGATTGGTGAGATTAAAAAGGGGCTGTAAGCTGAGGAAGGTAGGCCTGATCTGTTTGGTTTTGCATTTAGGGTTTGGGTTTAAGATGTGATCTGTTGGGTGTTCCTTCAAGCCATGATGCTAAGTTATTGTTTCATGCATTTTCTGAATTTTACCTTCCATGCAGTAGTGGGTTTTTTATAAGTAAAAAGATTTCTTGAAAAGCACAATACTCTCCATATAGTAGTAGTTTCCAGAATGATGTAGTTAATTGATGTATATGGATAATAAAGTACTTATGGAGAGAAGTATGACTTCATGCACTGATGTTTAATGTTTAGCAATGCAATAAATAATGTGTTGGGACCTAGGTCAAATTTAAAGGCTACTTAACATATTTATATATGTATGTATAAATATATATATCTATGTATTGACTCCTTGATATTATCTTGATTGATTTGCTATATTTATTTATGGCAATGTCCTTTGTGCCATCAATTCTCCAGGAGGATGGGGTGGTGGTTAAGGTCATGAGTTCAAGTCCCATGAGTTAGATGTGTTTCTTACCAATTGTATTGTTTTTTTTTTTCTCCCTGATGTCTATGGTTCAGTAATTGTGTGATGTCTGTTGCTGAATATCAAACAGGGGACGTTTCTACCACTGGTTATTCCACCAACAATATTTCATGCAGGCTTGTGGTCAGTCTGGTTGGCTGTTCTATGTTCTTTAAAGGTAATATTTTATGATGGTTATGCTGATTTTGGATTTAAGATGAAAGAGACTATTTAAATGCATGGTGGTTTATCTGGTTGACTGTTCTTCTGGTTATTGTCCAGATGTTTCAAGCTTTGGCTAGAGATCGACTTGAACGTTTGAACGCATCTCCTTCTGCTACACCTTGGACATATTTTCGTGTATATTCAGTCTTATTGTTGGTCCTCTCTGTTGACTTTTTTTGGTATTGCTTAATTTCTCCTCTCTCTCTCTCTCTCTCTCACACACACACACACACACATGCACACGTGCACTGAAATTGGTTGGATGGTAGTCTTTGTAGGGTGGGGTTTCTGAGGTTCGACAGCCCATGCCTCCCTTTCTCAAAATTTATCTATCCAAAAGCACACCCTTTTTAGATCTAGTTTCAATAAATTTTTCACCTTTTACTGATAAATGTGTTTTAGGAAATGAATTGTATGTGTCTATTATTATTATCTTTATTACAGAATGTGTCAGAATTTGTTGGATATGTGTCAACCTTTTACAGAGACTATCTTAAAAGGCAACACAGTTAGGACTTTATAATTGGGAAGTTATCATCATTTATACATCAAAGAAAGACTATGATTTTTTCTTTTTAAAAAAAGAAAAGAAAAAAAAAAATTCTTTTTTGGTAGAGTGATGAAGCAAGCCCTTATTTTCTATTTTACATAGTTCTTTTGTATAATTTTTCCCTTATTACATGTTTTTAGTTGGCAGTTTTCCTTGTCATATTTTTTGGTCATTTCTTGTGTGCCTTGTTAGAGGATGTTTGGAAGGTTTTAAAAGTTTGAGATGTTAGATGGGAGTAATAAGTAGACAAGTACTTGGGTTCGGCATATATTTACAATTTCTTCAAGTTTCATTTATGCTATTTGTCAGATTCTGGTCTAGCAAAACTTTTAAAAGGTTAAATGTTGGAAATTGGTAATTTTAGCTGTGGCTAGCTGTATATGTCTTAGTTTGCAATTCCATCTAATAGTGACATCTGCAAGGCAATTTTATAAGGGATTTCTTAGAGGTTGCTAGCTAGTTGCAGACTCGTAGGAATTATAGTATTCAATGAGTTTCCAAGAAAGTTCTAGATAGGTGTTTGACCAGCAGGCTACTTAATGTTGGCCGTATGATGTTTTAGTTAGGAGTCATGTTGATTGCTGTAATCATGCATTTTTAGTAAGTTTTCTCTGCAGGTCTATCTATGGGTCTTGATTTGTTACCATATACCTTTTATTTTATTTCAGTTTTGCTAAGATCTTACCATATGCCTTAGGTTTTGTTATAGATGGTCTTTGTATATTAATAGGGTTTTGCGTTGCCAATGTATAGGCCTTTGTTGTGAAACAAAATGGAGACCATGGATGAATTACAGTTAATATTTATGAAGACCTTATCTCTCATTCTTTCCCTCTTGCCTTTTCTATTCTCTCCTTCCCTTTATGTTGTCTTTTTCTTATATATATTTTCTTTGGTTGCTATCAGGATCAGGCTGTGTCTGGTAATATATAGAATGCTGGGTTCATCGATGTTTCTGTTGTTATTCTTTGAGCCTCTCAGCATTGCTTTTGAGACGCTGCAGGTAATGCTATTAGAATACGTCTTGGCAAGTTTTGGATTAGTTGGATCCTGTGATATATCAGAACTCAGGTTGACTAGGTTGTTTCATTCATGAAATATGCTTTGTAGGCCATTTTAGTTCACGGATTTCAGTTGCTTGATATATGGCTCCATTCAGCAGGGAACAGTGCCAATTGCCAAAGGTTCAAATTTTTAGATACATCAGCAGCAGGTAGTTCTTAAGAACTTTTATTAAAAAGTATAGGAAATTTATATGAACACTACATCTGGCATGTTTGTATTTTGTTGTTCTTGTTCATTTATATGGTTGTCTTGCTAAACTAACGTTTTGATTGTAGTCATTTTGTTATTTTTCTTTTCATTCTTTTTCTATTCTTGGAATGCACCATCTGGATCATGAGGTTCAAAAATAGACTTAAACAGATCATTTATTGATAAATATATATATATATATATATAATAAAATTTTCTTTTAGTTTTTTCTGTTTTTGTGCTTCTTCCTCTTGTTCACTCTAAGTTTGTGTATGGTTATTTATTTTTTAAAATGCTCACGCATTTCATGTTTGATTGAAAAAACAGAAGCAAACAATGTAATGAGAGAAGATTATATTGAAAAACCCATACCTAAATTAGTGGGTAATTATTATTATTATTATTATTATTATTATTATTATTTTATTTATTTATTTATTATTTTTTTGGGTGGGGGGGGGGGGTGTTGGGGATGGACTGATGAACCAAACAATATATGTAGTGGGTAATATATATATATATTTAAAAACCTTAAATTTGTGCTGATTGGTAAATGTGAATTTAACACTTTTTTAAGATTGAGGGGGTAATAATGGGAGTTTTTGATTCATGCATCACCTCGTTTTTAGACAGTGAGGTGTATAATGAGAATTATGCACATTAATGAGTGGAATATGTTGTGAATGGAAACACACAATCCTCTCACATGGAATATAGATAGCAATTTTTAAGATGACCTGTAGTGGATGTAAGGTTTTCTGATTAAGGAGTGTGACTGCAGGTTCATTGTGGGAATGGAAGGGCATTCTTATTCGGAATGTGGGGTTTTCCCTAGACATGGCAACATTGTTAATGGCACTTGGTCATTATGTGCATATTTGGTGGCTTCATGGCATGGCATTCCATCTCGTGGATGCAGTCCTTTTTCTAAATATACGTGTAAATATTTGTGTAAATATTTCATTCTACTCTCTGATTTGAATGTTAATATTATTTGGTTATCTGACATTCAATGTCATGTTCAATCTATAATCAATTTAGAATTTCTGATCAGGCCTTGCTAGGTGCTATGTTCAAGCGTATAAAAGGATTCATCAAATTGAGAAAAGCTTTAGGTGCTCTTCATGCTGCTCTTCCTGACGCAACTACTGAAGAGCTACAAGCTTATGATGATGAATGTGCCATCTGTCGGGTATGATTTGGTCTTTTATTGTTTACCTTTTAGTTATTATTCATGCTTCAATGTTGAACTCGGCTAATTACAGGAACCTATGGCCAAGGCTAAAAGGCTGCACTGCAAACATCTTTTTCATCTTGCATGCTTGAGATCTTGGTATGATTCATGCTTTTTCTGATTTTTCACCTTTTGGTTTTGTATATTCAAGCATGTGAGTCATGCTGAAACTTACTCACTAATGCCAGGTTGGATCAAGGTTTGAGTGAGACTTATTCATGTCCCACTTGTCGAAAACCACTTTTTATTGGCAGACCTGAAAATGAAGTTACTCCTCGTACTGGGGAGGTTTTGACTGATGAGCAGCTTGCCCGTCAAATAGGTGCTGGACTTGATCGGCAAAACAATTCTGAACATACCCTACCTACTGGAGTATTCCCCAATCAGACACAGAACCCTATAGAAGGTGGTCCTTGGAGGTTTGTTTCCTAACTTTATGTCATTGTAGTTTCTCTTGCCTGCCTTGAAATAAGAACCTTGCTACCTCTAACCAAAAAAGCATACAAATTGGCTTTGGAGTCCACTTAGATTATGGGAATCTTGTTCTCTTGTTTTCTCAGTAGTGCAGCCTTCTTCAAGCAATATATATGAATAATTGTTGGTGCAGTAAATTAACAAAAAAAATTTCTTTTTTTGGGAAATATTCTCTCCTTTTGCTCCATAGGACTGCAGGACTGGAATCAAGTTGGTTAAATGCTTGGCCAAGCCAGGGTGTTGATGGGGCTGGACCCTCTACTGCAATCAGATCAGTTGGATTAGGGAGAGTTCAGATGATGATGAGGCATCTCGCTTCTGTAGGAGAAACCTATGCACAGACAACCCTTGAAGATTCTGCTTGGAGCCTTTGGCCTATGAATCCCTCTCAGGCTGCCGCAACTGGTGGACCCATCCCTCATGCTGGTGGTGGCAGATACACTGGAGGCACTGGTGGTTTACATATGAGGACTGCCTCACTCCCTGCAAATGATAACATAGCGAACATTCTTGCCATGGCTGAGACAGTACGGGAGGTTTTGCCACACATGCCTGATGACATAATTTTGCAGGTATAATTTGGACACACACAAGCACACACTATTTCTCTATGCTCCCTGAAGTTGGTTGTCTGAGTCAGTCATATCACCTGAGGTATAATATATACATGTATATATAAAAATTTATAATTTGTGAGGTATAGTAGGACCATTTATTTATATAATTTTCTTTAAAAATTGGTCATGTAGATTTGAAATTTTTGTTGTTGTTGTTGTATTGAAGTCCTACATTCTTTCCCTTTTCTTTCTTTGTTATATTTTTGCTTTCCAAAATTTGTCTAATCTGTTTGAGATCCAATGTACCAAATTTTGCAGGACTTGCAGCGAACAAATTCTGTCTCTGTTACCGTTAATAATCTTCTTCAAATGTGAGTATGTAATATGTTTTCTTTTGTTGTAACATACTCTGAGTTCTCAAATGAGGTTCCTGGTCAGTCATACACCTCTTAAGGCTTTGTTGGCACGCACGACTTGTGGTTGCCAAATTGCCTGAATTTTTTTTTTTTGAATTTCTCTTTTCCTCCCTTTTTAATAGTATACATAAGCTTCTTTCTCTGTATATAAAGGCAACTCACTCAAAAAGTTTTATTTGTGTAGGAAGAAAAAAGGTGCAAATATAGTTCTTTTTTTCTCCTCTCAGAAAAATTAAATTGCTATACACAACAAATATGTGGATGGTCCTGCATTGTGTTGCCTTGTTCTTCTCAGAAGTTGCCACTTTTACTAAATTTTCTACTGTGATTTAGTGGCTATATTCTCTCCTAGATGCCATAGTAAATTTCAAAGTAAAATATTTTGCTGCTTTGATCGATTAGGCGTTAGTAAGGGGAAGATAACTCATAAAATGGAGAGCTTGTCACCATTTTTAGGCTGGTTTTTCACCTTATGAAATAAATTTCCATCTAAGCCATGTTGGAAACTGAACTATTTGAGATTTTGCATCATGGACCTATTCTAGATGAGTAATTTTACAGAGGGCATTTTTCACAACCTCTTAAGTGACATTTTGTGATTGGAGCACCACCACTTTCCCAATGGCTCACCTCTTACTCTACTTTTATTATGTACCAATAATAACAGGCCACATTAGTAACTGTGATGAAAAAAAAGTGAAAATTTGCGCATAGGTTTATTGATCCTAGATTGGTTGATCAAACTTGCATTCAGGATCTGTTGAAATTGGGTGATGAATTTGCTGTTTGGGCTAGATATTTGCTCCCTAGGCACATATGCTCCCACTCCACAAGAATATTTTCCAAAAATTGTAATTGTTTTGTGTATGGAGGTCACTATGTATATGTATTATGTCCGCTGGCATGTTTGGGCCAGTGATATTGGATTTCTGTTTATATTTGTTTCAGTGTCGGCCTAGTTGATAAAGGGTCTGTTAGACGTTGCTATAAGTAGAGCTTTTAGGACTGTATCATGTTTATAACAACTAACAAGAGGAGAGATCTATGAGAAAGGAGAGAGCTACCTCTCATTGTATAACTCATTTGTCCAATGAACCTCTAGTGGAAAAAAAAAAATAATAATAAAGAAAAGGATTTATGGGTTATTAGAAAAAAAAAAAAAATCCAACTACTTCTACTACTACTAATGTAATGAGAGGGAATTTTAAAGGAATCAAAATTGAATCCTTCTATTTTCTTGAAATATAGGAGGAGGTGTTTGGTACTGTTGTTTAAATAATAGCTTTTAGTGTTTAAAACCACAACACGTATTTTCACAATACTTTTTAATCTACATGTATTTCCACAACATTTAAACAACGATACTAGAAATCTCTTGCCAAATGGGTATCCAAGTGCATGATTTTTGAACTTTTCTGGACTTTAAAGCATATAGCCTTCTAATTAACACTAAAATATAAGATAAAGCATATTACTTAAATCAAAAACTTTTTTTGATAATCACTTAAGTCAAAAGCTTACTCTTATGGATTTGTAACCAAATTATATTATATTTCTTTTTCAAATTTTTATTTTTTTATTTCCATGTGGAGACTTCTACTTACACATCTATATTTATATAAAATCTAAAAGTTGAGGCGTAATATTTATTATTGCTACGCTTCCACTGAGCCTCATTAGTGTTGCATTTTAGTCCATCTAGTATAGTCTAGTCACTTTGGTCTATTTTTGTCCAATTTTCTTCACTTGGGTCCAATTTAGTCTACTTTAGTCAAATTTGGTTCATTTCTCTTCATTTCAGTCCAATTCTGTTTAGTTCATTCAATCCACTTCAATTTATTTTTGTCCAATGGAGCTTTCCCGTCCTTGTCCTTGTATAGGTTGCCCGTTTCCCTCTAGTTTTCTGCGACTGGTAGGGAGTCCCAACTAACCATCCAAAACACAACCTTTGCATTCCTCACACCCTTCTCAACATACAAACATGGATTCCCTTGAAGGATTATGGACAAAACTGTCGCTATTAGATGAAGAAGAAGTTGGAATAGCATGCCCAAAGAAAACAGAGCCGGAATCCTTCACTCTTGCTGCAAATTTTTTGACAAAAAGAGTAGTCAATGTGGAATCAGTGGCCCGTACGTTCAGGCCACTCTGGAGATCGAAAAAGGATTTCCAAATTAAGGACATGGGCGACAATATCCTATTTTTTAACTTTGAAGATGAATGTGATTTGGGCAGGGTACTTGAACATGAGCCCTGGACTTATGACAAACACCTTGTGGTCTTTGAAAAAGTGACTGCAAATGTGCCTATATCATCACTTGCCTTCCAGTTTACAACATTCTGGATCCAAATACATGATTTACCAGTCCAATGCCTAAACCAGGAAACTCGTGACGCCATTGGAAACTCACTGGGCATAATTCAACTCATGACCGACTCAGAAAGCGAAGGAGGTAAGGGTAACTATTTACGTGTTCGAGTGCGAATTGATATCACTAAACCTTTGAACAGGGTACGCAAGGTATGGCATGAGGGGTCTGTTATTGGGTGCGCAATCTTGAAGTACGAACGCCTCCCAAATTTCTGCTACTGGTGCAGATTGGTATCTCATGATGACAGAGATTGTGAACATTGGTTGAGAAGCAAAGGCTCGTTGAAAAAGAAAGACCAGAACTTTGGGGATTGGATGAGAGCAGAGATCGATATCACTACCAGGAAAACATCCATTACCGTTCCTGGAACCAGACCGCGACATCCAACATACAAAAAACCTCCAACACAAACACCCACCGGCAAACCTACTCAACCACCGACAGCCCAGCCACGTGATCCCCCACCAACCCCGACGACAATCCCAACATCTGTCCCTGTCATGGCAATAAATGAGGCATTGAATGATCATGAATCCGAGGTTGATTGGCAGAAGAATGGAGCAATCAATAACCATAACGGCTGCATTCCTGGCACTGAAACGGCAACTATTGAAAATCCCAGAATCAAAGACAACATTGATGGCAGAGAGAGAGAGTTTAATCCCATACAATCTGAAACCGATACAAAAATTAACCTACAACAAAACATTAAAACCCAACTCACCCTAACCAACATTGGGCCGAGCTCCTTTCATCAGCCCAATAACAACACACAGACCCAAAACCAACCCACCCTTACCTCAATTAGACCGTGCACCAATCCTCAACCCATCAACAACACTCCTAGCCAACCCCAAAATTCCCTTACCACCAGTGGGCCGAGCACTAATCACCAGCCTTCAAACAACATTCAGACCAAACAAAAACCGATGTCAACCAAATCAACGTGGGTCAGAATTCCACGTGATAAACAAAGCAGCCCAACTGATGTGCTCATGACTGAGAGAAAACACAAAAGGAATGATGAATTTGAAGAAGGTAGCCATCCCTCAAAAAAAGTATCAGTGCATTATGAGGAATCCCCAGAAGCTTACTCAACGGTGGTGGCTGCCAGGTAGCACCGCCGACCACAATGAACACCTTAAGTTGGAACTGCCGTGGTTTGGGACGACCATGTGCAGTTCAGGAACTCACCAAGATGGTGAGAAAATACTCTCCCACAATTGTTTTTCTCATGGAAACAAAATCAAAAGATATTTATGTGAAAAAGTTAAGGGCAAAACTACAGTTAGACAATGTCCACATAGTCTCTAGATTCAACACAGGTGGTGGCCTTGCCCTGTTCTGGAGCAGAGACATCAATCTACACGTACTTGATGCAACCCCAACGTACATTGATGCAGTGGTGAACCCAGGAATGGATGACGCCTGGCGGTTTACGAGATTCTACGGAAACCCTGTAACGGCCAACCGGGAACATTCTTGGGCACTACTAAAACATTTAAGCCTCAAAATGGATCTCCCTTGGATTTGTGCGGGGGATTTCAATGAGATTGTCAGAGCAGAAGAGAAGCTGGGGGGTGCTACACGTCGGGAGAGACAAATGATTGATTTTAGGGATGCTATGGATTTTTGTGGATTTTAGGATTTGGGTTTTGTTGGCACCCCGTTCACATGGTGTAACAATCAGTTTGATGGTGCAGTGACTTGGATTAGGTTGGACAGAGGAGTAGCAACCAATCCTTGGATTCAAATGTTCCCATCAACTAGAGTTCATCATATATCTGGTTCGCTCTCGGATCATAGCCCATTGTGGATTTGTACTGATGATGAAAATGCACGTTTTTACAGGAAAAAGAAACCTTTTAGGTTTGAAGCGGTCTGGATGAGAGATGAAGGGTGTGAAGCAGTGATAAAAAATTCTTGGGAGAGCCAAGCAATGGAAAATCCGATGGGCAGAGTGACAAAAAAATTAGAGGCATGCCTGTTATCCCTGCAGAATTGGAGCAAACATTCTTTTGGCAACATTCGCCACACGCTGCAACAAAAGAAAAAATTGCTAATGCAGGCGGAAGCAAATGCCATGAACGGATCCAACAATTCCCATGTGAGAACATTGAGGACTGAGGTGCATGATCTAATGGTCAAGGAGGAGTGCCTATGGTTGCAAAGATCACGGGTGAATTGGTTGAAAGCAGGGGACCTTAACACAGCCTATTTACACAGCCGTGCAAACCAGAGAAATCGAAGAAATTTCATCTCCAAACTGACCCTAGATAGTGGGGAAGTGGTGGAGGATGAGTAGAAGATTGGGGAGGCGTTTGTGCACTACTTCCAATCCATCTTCCAGTCAGCCAACATAGTCGGGTTTGATCCAATCCTCCAGGGGATTGAACCAAAAGTGACAACGCAAATGAATGCCGAACTTAACCAGCCTTTCACAGCCATGGAGGTAGAGCAAGCACTTAAGCAAATGAAACCTATGACAGCCCTTGGTCCGGATGGTATGCCCCCAATTTTTTACAAATCTTATTGTAATACTGTTAGTTCTGATGTTATAGATGCATCCTTATCTGTCTTAAATACGGGAATAATGCCTCCAAACCTAAACCATACTTTCATTACCTTAATCCCCAAAACAAAATCCCCCACAAACCTAAAAGATTACCGCCCCATAAGCCTATGCAATGTCATATACAAAATAATCTCAAAGGCCATAGCAAACCGACTTAAAAAAATCCTCCCTAAACTTGTGTCCGAAACCCAAAGTGCCTTCATGTCAGATCGTCTCATCACCGACAACATTCTTGTGGCCTTTGAAACACTCCACCACCTAAAAAATAAAAGGAAAGGCAAAACAAGGTTCATGGCTCTAAAACTCGACATGAGTAAAGCCTATGATAGAGTTGAATGGGCATTCTTAGATAAAATCATGGAGAGATTGGGTTTTGATGATAAATGGAGGAAGCTAGTGGGTTGTTGCTTTCGATCGGTCTCTTTCTCTGTCATGATTAATGGGGAACCCCATGGATTTTTTCACCCAAGTAGGGGTCTCCGTCAAGGAGACCCCCTATCACCTTACTTGTTTATTTTATGTGCAGAAGGTCTTCACTCTCTAATTCAACAGGCAGCTAATAGTGGAGAACTTAGGGGGGTGTCTCTTTGCAAAGAAGGGCCAAAAATTACCCATTTATTCTTTGCGGATGATAGCTTGCTCTTTTGTAGAGCAACAGATTCAGATTGCCAAAAAGTGTTGAATATCCTCACAGTGTATGAAGAAGCATCTGGTCAGAAAATCAACCGTGACAAAACTCAATTATTTTTCAGCACAAACACACATGAAGACACCAAGAATAGGGTGAAGGTCTTAGTGGGAGTTGAGGAGGTGACTCAATATGAAAAATATTTGGGTATGCCATCATTTGTGGGGAGAGCAAAAAGAGAAACCTTCAGTTACATTAGGGAGAGAGTGTGGCACAAAATCCAAGGCTGGAAAGAAAAACTCCTATCACAAGCAGGTCGGGAGATTTTAATCAACGCAGTCATCCAAGCAATGCCGACCTTCACTATGGGATGTTTCAAACTTCCCAAAAATTTGTGCAAAGACATTGAAGCACTGACTAGAAAGTTTTGGTGGGGGTACTCGGGTGAGGCGAGGAAAAACCATTGGATAGCATGGAAAAAACTTTGCCTACCAAAACTACATGGTGGCTTGGGATTTAGGGAATTGGAAAAATTCAATCTTGCTCTCCTAGGCAAACAGGTTTGGAGACTAATCCATAATACCGATTCCATGTTCTACAAAGTCTTCAAAGCAAGGTTTTTCCCTACATGCTCGGTTCTTGAAAGTGGGGTGAAAACGAATGGATCATATGCTTGACAAGGCATCCTCAAAGCGAGGGAGGTAGTCAAGCAAGGAGCATATTGGCGGATTGGGGATGGCACTAAAGTGCAGATTAGGGGTGATAAGTGGCTGCCTGATAAATCAACAAAACACATAATCTCTCCTCAAAAAAACCTCCCGATGAACGCAAAGGTATGTGCTCTAATTGATGAGGATGGCCCAAGGTGGATTAGAGAACGGGTAACACAAGAATTCTTTCCCCATGAAGCCCAACAAATTCTGGGAATCCCCCTATGCTTAAACCACGCCCAAGATCTTCTTATTTGGGCTGGTACAAAATCAGGGAGGTACACAACAAAGAGTGCATACAAAATGCTATCGTCCAACCAGGTTTCATCCACTCCTAGCCCATCTGATTCATCAGCCAATACCAGCTGTTGGAGAAGAATTTGGTCCATAAATATCCCAAATAAAATCAAGCACTTCCTATGGAGAGCTTGCTGGGAATCACTCCCCATAAAAAAGAATCTGCTAGTCAGGAACGTCACAAGGAATGCCCTCTGTGAGTGGTGCAATGAGGAAGTGGAGGACACGGGTCATGCATTGTGGGGATGCCAAGTCCTCAAGGAGGTTTGGTGGGAAGAAGAAGTCCTCAGAAATCAGCTCTCAATGCGCTTCGTCGACTTCAGGGATCTATGGACTGGTATCTCAAATGTAGACGAACCAAACCTGGCTGAACGGTTTGCTATGGTCACCTGGGGTATTTGGAACAAGAGGAACGCTACAAGAATGCAAGCACCTTCCCTCCCATTTCACCAGCTGTACCAGAACATGCGTGAGAGGTTAACTGAATTCCGGCTAGCATAAGAACATCCTTTTTCCGAGCCTAGGCCCTCAAATACATCGCGTTGGTACCCGCCCCATAACTCACAGCACAAAGTCAATTATGATGGTGCTCTGTTCAAAGAAATTTGGCAGGCAGGAGTTGGAGCGGTAGTTAGAGATGCGGACGGACGGGTCTGTGGTGCTATTTCAGATAGAATGGCGCTATCAGGAACAGTGGAAGAGGTCGAGGTCATCGCATGTAGAACAGCCGTACGTTTCGCGCTTCAGCTTGGACTTGCAGACATGGTGATTGAAGGGGATTCTGAAACCATTACAGCAGCGATCAATTCGGGCTCTCCGTGCTTCAGCTCATATGGTCATATCCTGGATGAAGTGAGAACACTGGCGCTGAACTTTGTATCAGTTTCGTTTGTTCATGTGAAGAGGCAGGGGAATGCCGTAGCAGATAAGTTGGCTAAGGCGTCTAAAACCATACCTTGCCCCCATGTTTGGTCGAATGACATCCCAAGTGATGTGCAACAGCATGTAATCCTTGATAGTACCTTTGATTAATAATAGTTTTTTGACTTGATTCTCCAAAAAAAAAAAATAATGAAAAAATACATCTTTGGATTGAAATTAATTATTTTAAATCCGAATTTATTTAAAAAAAAATATATAGATCTCAAACATATTAGACAATTTGATAGGTTAATGGATCAAAAAATAATAAATGTAGATAATTTAAGATATGATAATTATTGTTGTTGCATATAATTTGAGTATAAATCCGATAGATTTCGAATGTCTTTTGGAAATAGAATGTGTCAGTCAATAGATTAGCATTTTCTCTCCTTTCCCTTTTCATGTTCCAACTTCTAACTTCCAATCACGCAATATGATAAGGAACACGATAACACACTGTAGGCTGTCTGTTATTTTTTATTCAAAACTTTTACATATAAACATTATAATACAATTGGATTAATTATTCATACCAATGTAAGGTTCCAAACTGAATGTGCCAAAAAAATGCAAGTCCAACTATGAAGACAAGGGCACTGAGCAGACCAAGAATGCTGTGCTTTTAAGAAACACACGTACGTTTGAGTATTTCAAGCTCAAAGTTCAAGGTCTTTGCCTTGCCGACCATATCAACAAACATTAATTCTTTAATCTCGGTACTACTTCATTCTTGTTCTAACTTCTAAGTGTGAAATCAGGGGTTGTGTCTTGTTTCAAACCAGAACTAGAAGTAACATATAAATATATGTCTGCATCCTTTTAACCTAACATGCTCAAAGTTACAAAATTCTCAATGTCCAAATTTAGTCAAAGCTCAACATGATTTTTTTCTTTTCTAACTGTTTCTCAAATCCCGATTAGTTAATGCTCCATTAAAATTGTTTTTATTTTATTTTTTTTACTTCAAGTCTACAATAACTGCCGACACATGTGAATCAGAGTGAAACTATTTTTTTTAGAGAGTTTCAACCTATGACGTCCATTTTTTATGATAGTTAGACCAAGACACCAATCGTTTTTTAGTATAGGCAGAAATTGAACTGCAGATGTCTTATTCAACCATTAAAGACTTTACCAGTTGAACTAACTGAAACCCACAGAGTGAAACCATTTTCTTTTACAGTCAAGACTCAAGAGGCTTAGAGGCAACTGTAAGTGCTCCTCCACAATTTACCACTTGTGTCTTCGCTTGGTATATATATAAATATAACACATACTTATACATACATACATATAAGCATTATACATATACATTATTTTCTTCTACTTTTTACAATAATGGCCTACCATTTAATACCATGATAGGAAAACAAGTATGTAGATAACATTTTTTTATTGTGATTGAACTAATATCATTTTCACATGATTCCATAATAACATTACTTTTATTATGTATCAATCATAAATCGTCAAGACAATAACTGTGAAAGTTTTTGTATATCTATACTTTCTAACCATTTAATTTGTCACATTTTGGCTGGGCCCCCATGCATGGCAGGATGGCCCTAATCTTAAGCCATGATTTAGACCTAATTTGATTTGCTGTATATTGTTTGAGATCATAATTCATAACTATCACCTCAATTATAGCCAATCATTTTCTTAAAAAACATTTAAAAAAAAAAAAAAAATTAACCAAGAGGAGAAAAAGCTGAAAAGTTTAAAGGAAACGGCTTGTGTGTCTAGTGCATTTGGGATACGGAGATGTGTCCAAAATTGGACACATGTCCGTATCATAATGTGTCTAGTACAACTTATGAACAGGACACAAGGTCTTCTCAAGTTTAAATACAAGTCTATGTACATAGTATTTTTCGGAATCACTCACATGACATGTTGTGATTCACGCATAATAAAAGTGGTGTATTAATAGACCCATATCGAATTAATGTTGATTCGATTATAACTTACAATCAACTCAACAAGTTGCGAAAAAATTGTTTCCTTAGCCTTGCTCAGAGATTAATATATCACTTTTCTGGATTGTTCTTGGATTAAACAATTTTTATTTTTTATTTTTAATATGTGATAAACTAGGGTTAAAGTTTCCGTAATACCAAGTACAAGGGGGAACAATATTAAGGATTCATCTTTTTGAGCTTATTGTTTATCTCTTGCTCGGATCACAATGTCTAACGTGAAGAAAAAGTGTAAAGAACATGTGACAGTAAGAACTGTGGTATAAAAAACAATACGAACTAAAAGTTATTTATTAAATTTATTAATCTATAGTTGGGGTCTTCTAGTAGAGGATTAAAAAAAGGGAATGGTGAGAATTTTGTCGAGGTGAAAAGGTGCGAAAGAGCAACAAACACGGAGCCACAACCCACAAATCACAAGCATGAAGTAGCTACAAGTAGAACGACAAATATTTGGAGATTTTCGATGGAAACAAATTAACTGGGTTGGACTTGGACTCTCTAGCTTGCTCATCCTATTCCTACCTTTTGTTTTTCTTTGACTCCCATTCACTTTTTAAGGGCATATTTTTCCTCATCATTAACAATTTTATACCTTTTTTTTAAATTTTTTTAAAATTTTTTTTTATAGTAGTATATTCCATGAGTTTTACCCTATCAATAAGGATGTTTTATAATTTCTGTACATTTATTATTATTATTTATTTAAATCTTAATATTTTGAAAACGAGAAATTCTTATCAAATTTTGTTTACGTATGAATATGTTACCATGTAAATGGTCAATACCCTAGTTGCCATAATTAGCGGCGAGCCGGTGAAATTAAAAAAAAAAAAAATTGTTTTTTTACAAACATGATGCTATTTTTTTTAAGGGTTTTCTTTTCTATCCCAAATGATTAATAATTATTCATTCTCCTTATATCTTTGGGATATAATATGAGCCTAAGAATACATTCCATATTCTTAAAGAAGAATTTATACTCATCTTCTCTATCTTGGTAGTAATGTAAAGCTATCATGTTGTGTATATTGTGGGTTCAAACATGTTATATATTGTTTTGAAAAGAAAAGAAAAAGTCTTCTCAAGTATACAAATACATCACAAAACTCAGAAATTCAAACTGCTATATATATATTTTTAGGAATGCTCTGATTCAAATCTTAAGGTAAGAAAATGATTTGGCAAACTCTCAGAGAGAGTAAAAAAGATGAGTTTTAGTCTTTTTTTTTTTTAATTTTTTTATTTTACAAAGCCATAATTTTTTTGTTAACTGAGGTGAGTTTTTGTTTTAACCATATTAATTTGTCTTGTACTACTTTGTATTGCATTTTTGTCTGTGGCACCATCTTAAATATTAAACTTATAGTTTACATTTACTGTTCAGCTTGCTTAGTTTAACCCTAGCTTCCTAGGATTAATTAAAATACCTAATTCTTTTAGTTTATCTTTCTTGCACAAATTACTATGCTAGCTGCTATTCCTGGTTCATGCGAAGTTAATTGAAGGAGTGGTCCAAAATCTCCTCCGCAACCAAAGGAATTAAGTCTTAGGATGGGTTTGGATTGCACTAAAAAGGAAAAAAATGCGCCGTTTGTGTTTTTTTTGTGGGTCCCATGCACTGTTCATGGGATCCGCAAGTACGGATTTCAACAAATTTTTCTTTAAAATTAGGTTCCCCGGCACTATTCACACATTTAAAAATTATTTTGCTACAATGTTTTTAGTTTTCAATAATAAGCGGTTTCTAAACGGACTCTTAAACTTTCTATGAAAATGTGAAAACTAGTATCCATTTTACTATAAAAAACTCATCTATGTCCGAATGTGATTTGTACCACTACCACATCAAAAACATAATCAAAAAATTTCATAATTATTTATTGTGTATATACATATTGACACATCAATTTAAATGGTAAAATTTATAGCATTCATAATATCGATTAAAAAATAACTTTGAAAGTTGTAAAGCTTGAATTTCCCTTCTATATATATATATTTCATTCTTGAGTTCAAAGTTGCACCCTCTCTCTCCTTTGTTCGGGTAAAACGCCTATGTTTTGGGGATTCTAAGTCACTTAGAAGTGATTAAAGGGCACAAGTGAGGCCACCACCATGCATTCCCTACAGTTTTCTTTTTCATAAGTCTTATAAATACCAGTTTGTTCTCTTGGACAGCCTCTTCTGTCTCTTACAAAACCTTGTCTTAAATAATTGTTTCTTTTGGTAGCAACATTCTGCACTTACTGCACTACTCCCTTGTATATACACAACATAAACATATACAGTAATCACTTCTCTTTTCAACTTTATAACTGTTGAAAGAGCTCTCCTCGATCATGTCTATCATATCTTCTGTTTTTATCCTCCTCTTGTTCCTTTCCATGCATGAATATTGCAATGCTCGTGGCCTTGGACTAATTGATAAAGCTTCCAGCTTACAATTCATTGTTTCTGAAAAGGTTGGTCTTGTACTTCTATGCTCCCCATTTTTTTTTTCTCACTAATTTCTTTATGTAATTTTCCGGAAGTTTAAATTTTGGTATTTTCTTTATGGAAAATTTTTATTATCAAATTTAAACTTGCGTGTAAGTGAATGTGATTGATGACATTTCAACAACATGGTAAATGATTGTTTAAATTGTTTTTTAAAGATTGATGACAGATCGGTTTATAAGAGTTATGATGTAAAATTGGTAATATCCCTTGCATCAGTCTTAATTGCTAATAGTTTTGTTTATCTTTTGGGGTATGTTGAAGGTAGAAGAGAAGGTTAAGCATAACATGGAAACAATTCAAGGAGGAACAGATGGAAACAACATTGATGACAAGTCTCAAGGTGGTGCAACTACACAAATTCCAGGTCTAGTCCCAATCAAGCCTTTTGTTTCAGTTTCTAGGCGCATGTCCCACAAGAACCACGATGAACATCCCGGCTTTAACTCGGACTATTCTCGGCCTAGAACTCGCCCTCCCTCCCATAACTGAAGTCGTTCACTCTTGCTTTACTATTAATCACTCATTAACTTCCTCTTTTGAATTGCTTGGCGGCTTTCTTTCATTTTCTATCATACCTTAAATCCTTAAGCCGTCACAACCACATAGATAGAGCCTTAGAATGTAAGGACTATGTGTATTTACTACTTATCAAACAAAATTCCTTATTCTTCAGTTTTGTACACCAAGGTTATATATGAATCTATAATTCATTATGCTCTATCTTCATCTTCATTATATTATTATCAGCATTATTATTGATAGGAATGGAATATGCAGGATGTGAGAATTCTAAGTCATCTTGTCACATGGGCTTGTTAAGGGAAACACGTATTAATAAGGTAAATTGTCCAATGCTTTTATAGTTATATAGAGGGTAAGTTTGGGTTTAAATATGGCAAAAGGGAACCTATTGATCCCCTTTTTTTCATCATGTCCATTGTGAGGGCGACAAGTGCAAATGGTCTCTATGCATAAATTTATGAATTTTCATGTCTATGTGATATATGTCTGGCCCCAAAACTCAATATATTAGGAAGTGCACCGAAGCCATTGTGAGAAGTGGAGCAAAACAGCTTGTATGTGATGCTATATATAGTTTCTGAAAAATCAATGTTACCTTTGTTGAGAAGCTATTAGATAAGTTTTAAAGCCCCTTATATGATAAGTGAAAACATTGTTTTCTTCTTCTTACAATTTGAACCCAGGTTTTCTCCCTATAAAGAACACTAAGCAATGTATTGAGTTATAATAAACATGATTCACAACAATATTTTAAGTTTACCAAAACTTTTTGAAAACCAATGTGATAGTTGATATTTATTAAATCACATTACTTTTTATCTTTTAGTAAGTGATGAATTTGGATTATATGACAAAAAGTCAGGTAATGAAAAGATATAAAAGAACTAGGAATTGACGTGCATGACCGGGTGGGTAAGAAAAACCTTACTCAGTAGATTATATTACAATGAGTGTAACATGTTACTGTTGCCTATGTAGGGATCAAGAAGGCGAGCATTATCAATAGTAGGATCTAAAGTCAAAGAAGATATTGTTTTCAATGGTAACAAAGTACAAGATGTAGAAGTGACAGACTATGAACCACCACATCAGACACCACCGATTCACAATTAATATAGAAATCTAGCAAATTTTGCTACTTGTGCTACGGTTTCTGTGATCATATTATATACATTTTCTTTCACCATCTATAAGAAAATAACAGCTAAGAGAACATTTTTGTATACTATAAATGGAAGTAGAAACATAAGAAATGGAGAATTAGTGGCTTAGATTGCTACTAGTTAAAAAAAGTGGTAGTTGGTGTATTGTTAAATGACGTTATAACTTATTTCAATGCTTTCATGAGTTGGAATGGTTTTGATGTTCCATGCAAACAGTTGCCAGAAATCACTCCCTAAAACACTCCAACATTATACTTTAATTAACATCCAAAGGAATTTCTTTCCTAATGCTTGGAAATCCTCTGCATTTAAAATCAAGAGTAATTCCAAAGTCCAACTATCAAAGGCGAAAATATTGTTCCTTTTGTTATTAAAGTTTGAAGTTTGAACAAGTAAAAACATATAGCATGCTGTATATTAACAATTAATAACAAGCTTTAACGTGGGAAAATCTGTTTTGTAACTGTTAAGTAACTTCAGGCTTAGTTTATTCAACTTTTCCTTACAAGTTCCAAGGCAATTGAAAGGAGAGGAGCAAAACAAAGGGGGCTATTCTTATCTTGAGGAACTCTATATCAAATTTGATAAACATCATATCCCACAACAATTTGAAAAACAAGAACAAGAACATAGTTCCATGCAAAAAAAAATTAATAATAAAAAAGCACTATTATCATTTTTTTTTTCTCAACCAAGACAAGAGCAAACGTGGAAACTTTATTAAAAACTGGTCTCTAACCTGTGCGAAATACATATGCACAATATTGAAATAACATTTTTCCACTATCCAGAGATTAGAAATACAAAAAACGTTATATAGAATACAAAAGAGATTTATTATTATAAGATAAAAAATCCATTTATAACATGACACTCAATTTGTTCTAGAGTAGAATTTAAAAAAAAAAAAATCCACACCATGAATCTCAAATCTACATGGAGTAAACTCTATGATTAGCTCTCAATGTGAGCAATTGAGCATATCTGATGATGGCTACAACCATCTCTTAAAACTACTACTTGTCTCTACTACATTTTTCATTGCTTAAGAGTGTTATTTTTCTTGTTGGTGAATAGTGAATCCATTCTTGGCAAAATGCAATGTCTTAGACGGAGAATCCTCGATTAGAAAAGGCCCCAAGGCCTTGTTCATTTGTGGATCAAAGTCTTTATTAGTGGTCTCCATGTGAATGCAACTCCATTGTTAGGTTCCTATGGTATGTAAAAATGCATTAGTTCTAATTGGAGGCAAAGATAGACTACTCTTTTTTTTAGAAGAATATAATACAACTTAAAACCCATAACAATATTATGAAATTTAATATTAAGAATACAATCAAACTTATTCGAAATCTAAAATTAAGAAGCTAACACAAATCATAAATTAAGATATAAAAGTAGAAAAGAACAAGAACAAAGAACAAACCTGAGAGAGAGAGAATGGAGAGAAGCTTACCAGTGAGAAAGATCAAATTAGTTTTTTTAAAATAAATTTATTTAGGTCATGTGGCATTCTAAGTTGCTCCCCAACAAATGTTTTTACCGTATTGTTAGCTATGTCAGTTTCTAGTCGCATTGGACAGTATTGGCCAATGTTCTGTAGCTATCATCCAATGAGACTAAAAAAAATATAGGAGCCGCCAAATGTGACATTGGTACTAACCAATTTGAAATTAAGGGAATCGCTAAATGTGATAATAATACGGTCATATGTGATGTTACTTCTACCTAATCGGACATTGACACTATCCAATGTAAGTTATTTAAAAAAAAAAAAAAAAAGAACCATCGAATGTGATAATAGTACAATCATATGTGATGTTGGTACTGTCTAATGTAATGTTGGAACTTGGAACCATCCAACATTAGTAAAAAATAAGGGAATCACCAAGTGTAATAAAAGTACAGTCATATGTAATGTTTGTACTACCCAATGTGACGATAGAATCATTTGATGTAAGTAAAAAATAAAGGAATCACGGAATGTGACAAAAGTATGGTCATATGTGATGTTGGTATTGTCCAATATGAAGATGAAACTATCAAATATGAGTAAAAAAAATAAAGAAACTACCGAATGTGACAAAAAGTGCAATCATATATGATATTGGTATCGTTCAATGTGACCATGATATTGTCAAATGTAAGTAAAAAAATAATGGAACTACTGAATGTGACAAAAGTACAGTCATATGTGATAAAAGTACAGTCATATGTGATGTTGGTACTACGTAATATGACAATGAAACAATCAAATGTGAGTAAATAATAGGGAACCACCAAATGTGAAAAAAGTACGGTTAATATTGATATTGCTTAATGTGACGATGAAACCTTCAAATGTGAATAAAAAATAAGAGAACCACTGAATATGACAAAATGGTGGTCAAATGTAATGTTGATACTACCTAATGTGACTATGAAACTATCAAATGTGAAGGAAAAAAAAAACTATCAAATGTGACAAAAGTACCATCACAAGTGACATTGGTATTGTCTAATGTGATGATGAAATTGTTACATGTGATATTTTGGTAACTTAGTATGGTAAGTTGCTTATTTGTGGGCACTGTAAAAAAAAAAAAAAAAAAACACAAAAAACTATTTTCACACAACATTTTTTATTGAAATGACTAGAACATACAAGAAATTTCTAAAAGCCCAAAAAATAAAAATAAAAACACTGCAAAATGTTTTGCAAAACTTTTTTTTATTGTTGCAAGATTTGTGCAGTAATTTCCCTATTGCAACACTTTTGAAAGTGATGAAAGTGTTGCAATAAAGTTTTTTGTTTTGCAATGGTTTTTGACAAACATTGCAATAAAGTATGTATTGCAACGTTTTTCAATACACTACTAAAAGTTTCAAAAAAACTTTTTTTTAATTATATATAATCGATTTTTTTTTTAAAATTAACATTTATTTTAGTATCTTGATTTCAAGTACTATCTCATATTTAAATTGCAAATTCAAAATGCTCCAAATATTAAAGAGTACACATGTAAATAAAGGATGTTATCTATTCAAATAACATGATTACACCACAAAGTTTCACCAATACATTATAAGTACTGAATGCTCTAAAATGTGTGAAAACACAAGAGTTGTTTAGACCCCAAGTTAAAAATTACGGCTCGATAGATTTTACTTTAACTTATACTAAGTGTGGAATAGAGTAAAAGCGAGTGGATGAACAAATAAACTACTCTAAGCCATACTCAATATAACACAGCAGTAACATGAAAGCTAAAAGAGTAGGGAAGAAGAATGCAAACACAGGATAACACGCCGATGTGTTATCGAAGAGGAAACCGAAAAATTCGGCGAAAAACCTCTTCGCCGCCCTCCAAGTGGTAATCGATCCACTAAACAATCAGTTAGGATGTATGGGTTAGCAAGAGCCCCTCCAAGCCTAATCTACCTGATGTACCTAAGCCCTCCAAGCTCCTACTCCAACAAGACTTCTCGGAACCGTGTCTTGTCTAGCTCTCTAGATCCCGCAACAAGCTCCATGTTGCATCTGCCATCTTTGGCTTCTTCCAATACTTCCCAGCAGCATCGAAACCCCATTTGACACTCTGAAAGGGTGTGGTAAGTGTTTGACTTATCAACCTCTCAATGGTATGGAAATGGAGAGGTAGGAGTTAAGGAAAATCCACAAGCAAATGTGTAGAGATATGTGGGTATAACAATCTCTAATTCTCAAGGTTTGTGGCTAGAGTTTTCTCTTTGAAGCACTCCTCAACATCTGTGGGTAATGTGGGTATAAATAGTGTAGGCATAGAAAGTGTGTATCAGAAATGACAGTCTGACAAAACAGAATATTTCGCAAGTGTCTCACGAAAAGGCCTTACCTGCAAGCTAATTGTGAAACACAGTTGTCTCCATCTGTCCTGACTCTTCGCATTCCAGTCATGTGCAGGGTACATGCATCATTTCGCGGGATGCTTGGTCGCGAGCTACCCGCGAAAACTCTTATGTCGTCAATTGCTTGAGTCTTCACACTCTCTCTCTCTATCACACAACCCTTACAATTAAATCCCACAATAAATACAGGATATAAAAGATTGAATAAAATTACAATTAAATTTGACGTGGAATTAAAGCCAACAAAATGCATAGTTGTAAATTACAACTTTACAAGTACAAATATCAATGTTGAAAAATTCAACAATAAAATTTACAGTTTATTCAATTTATCAATTGTTAATTAGAAAATAATGATTTTTGTCTCACGCCAAATGATTATTGCATTAAATTGCTATTTATGCTTTTTACTACAACACAAATTACAATAACAAAAATTAATAATGTTACTTAATTACAAAATTTATAATCGCTATGTCACAACAAACCCAATATAAATTATGAAACATATAAAAGAAAAAACTATAACTTTACTCAATTAAGATCTCATATACACTAAATTTGCTTCTAAACAAACCATATGTCACACTAACATAATCATAAACACTAAACTTTAAACATACCTACTTCAAACCAATCACTTTTAGTTCTAAATCTCAAATAGTACATAATTTTAAAAAAAAAAAATTTTGAATACCAATTTACAAAGCATAAACTACAAAATAAAATCAACAAACCCAAATCCCCCACAAAATCACTTCCAAAAGCAAAAACAGAATTCCTCAACTACTCATAAAAAGAAATCATTCAAAAAATAGGGAAACAGAGGGTGAAAGATCATCATAGCACTACTTGTTATTGTCTCTCTTATATGAATCGTATTTAAGAAAATACAAATAATTATTTTAAATAAAATAAAATTCATAATTAGCTAATAGGAGAGAGAGAGAGAGAGAGAGAGAGGTTAGGGTAGATGCAATCTCTCTTCTCAGTAGGGACGAACCCAAGATTTAAAGCTAGGGGGGCCGGAGATAAGCGAAAAATAAAAAATAAAAAAAATTCACAACTACATCCATATATGTTGAATTTAAATATTTTCTTTTGAAAAAAAAAATCAAATATTGTAGTTGATTTTCTCATGATCTACAAATAAAATAAAAAAAAATATTTATTATCTCAGAAAAAGGACTAATCAAACATTGACAATTTTATTTTGATAAATTTGTGTCACATATATATTATATTATAATATTTATTTCATTCTGTTTCTTTGTCTTTGCTTTTTTTATCTTTGTAACTCATTGCCCCAAACACACTAGTACCCCATTACTAATTTATAATGCATTATATGTCCTTTATCTTTGTTGCCTATTCCCAATATTGCCCCACTACCAACAAACAGTCAAAGTGTCAAACAATCAAATGTTTTATATATTATCACTTTATAAATCACAACTCATAGTCAAATACTTTAGCAAAAACTATATATAAATCACAACTCACATCTCACTTTCTCAACTCAGACTCTCCCACTCATTAGTTGCAAAACAAAAAAAAAAAAAAAAAAAACACAATTAGTCAGTCACAGATTCACAACACAAACATTATATCAATGTTATGTTAGGTTTTGAAGTTTAAAGAGAGAAAAACTACTTGAAAGGGCAAATTGAAATTTTGGGATGGAGGCTAGAGGCTGCAGCTACTGGAGACAATGGTGGGTTGGGCAGATCAAGCTGCTGGAAGCGCTAAGGGCAATGGCAGTGACGTGGGTCTGTGGCTGCTGAGGCTAGGCGGCGTGATGGTGGCTTGTGGCGATGTCATGCGAGGCTAACGGTCTGTGCGGTGCTGTGGCTGACCGCTAACTCCAGTCAGTACTCGGTACTCTCTTTCAATCTCTCCACTCCAATCACTCTCTCTCGGTCTCTAACTCTTTGTCTCTCTTGACTTTCTCTCTCTCTCTCTCTCTCACTTTTTTATTTATTTATTTTTTTAAAATTTTATCTGAATCGGTTTCTAAGGTTAAAGTGTTAATGGGTTTAAAAAAAATTTTTGGATTGGGCTTAAGGGTGCCGGTTAAGGTTGGGTTGGCTGGGCTTAAAGTATTATATATAACTAAATTTTTTTATTATTTTTTGGACCAAGGGGGGCCCGGGCCCCCTTGTGCCCCCTATTGGGTCCGTCCTTGCTTCTTAGGGATATGTTAGAGTGTGAGAAAATCTTTGGTGGGAGATATGATTGGGGTTGAATACTGGAGAAAGTGAAATTAAGGATTAGGCTTTAAAATTTAAAAAAAAAAAAAAAAAAAAAAATTTCTAAACGTGGGACTGTGAGAGTGTTTTTTGGTGGCATTTCCTTAAAAAAAAAAAAAAATCCTAATTGTTAGATTTTGGGAATATTTTTTGGTGGGAGTCTTTTATTATTATTATTTTAATTATGAACGTAGGAGTTTTTTATGGTTTTGGAATATTTTGGTGGGAGTTTTGAAGGGTTTAGAATTCTTACGCCTAAAAAATTTCCTTCTTGTAGCATTTTAATAGAAGTGTATATAAAATTGCTTCAAAATCTAAATAAATTAGCAACGTTCACCCCATCTACTGTTGCATTATTCTTCTTTTAGTAGTGTTTTATGAAAACGTTACAGTATGATTATCTATTGAAGCGTTTGTCACAAAGTTGCAAGCCAAACACTGCAAAAGTCCCTTTTTTTTTTTTTTTTTAAAGATAATTTTCCCATGCCTACAGAAGGTACTGTTTAGGATTGCCAAAAAGTTCAAACATCCAAACATAAAAAAGAACAAAAATCTATATTTGATGATAAGAAACAAATTTGCTGACATGGGTTTACCTGGGATGCTCGTTTTGATACCACTGATGATAAGGCTAATAACAATAGTACCAGTGGTGACCAAAGCATCTATAGCCAAGCTTGGCTGCCCTACCAAGTGTGGCGATTTAGAAATTCCATATTCATTTGGCTTGAATGAAGGCTGTTACCTAGATGAGACATTTCTCATCACTTGTAACAACAATAAAGTAGCAATATCAAATAATGTTATTGTTAAAAATATATCCATTAAGGATTGTAAGATGTGTGTCTTGCATCTTGTAACTTGAGACTATTACAATCAAACTAGTAAATATGTGAAAGGCAACAAAATGGTATTTCATGCAACCATGAACACCATTTCCAAGACCAAAAATAAGTTTACTGTTGGCTATGACACTTTTGCAAACCTTGGGTTCCTAAACGGAGTGTACTTTAGTGGGTGCATGGCTGATTGAAGAAGCCTTAGCAATGTAGTCAATGGGTCATACTCTAACATTAAGTGTTGCGAGATAGCGATTCCCAATGGATTAAAATATACGTGGGTGGAACTACAAAGCTTTAAAAATCACACAAATGTATAGGGCTTCAATCCCTATGGCTATGCTTCTGTTGTGGAACAAGGTCAATTCAATTTCTCCTCTAATTATCTCAAAAATATTCCAAACGAAACTTTCCCAATGATGTTTAATTGGGCAATTGGGAATGGTACATGTGAGAAGCTTCTTAAAACAAAACAAAATTTGCATGTAAGGAGAAAAGTAAATGCTACTAACCTACACAAAATTTATTCTATTATAGTGGCCACAAAACGCTACAAAATGTTTTGCAGTGTTTTTTTATAGCACTTTTCCAACCGTTGCAAGAGATGCATAACAATTTCCACATTGCAATGCTTTTAGAAAGGGCTGCAGTAAAGTTTTTGCTTTGTAGCGTTTTCTTTGCAATGTTTATGAA
Organism: Quercus lobata; assembly: GCF_001633185.2. Classification (NCBI taxonomy): domain Eukaryota; kingdom Viridiplantae; phylum Streptophyta; class Magnoliopsida; order Fagales; family Fagaceae; genus Quercus; species Quercus lobata. The sequence continues at coordinate 19,856,111 of NC_044912.1, read as the reverse complement.
ATGTTGCAACAAATAACAAATTTGCAATGGTTTTTGACAAACACTGCAATAAAGTATGTATTGCAGCATTTTACAAAATGCTACTAAAAGTTTCTAATTTAAAAAAAAAAAATTATAAAAGCATTTTTCCCAATAATTGATTTTTAACAAATTAGCATTTATTTTAGTAATTTGGTTGCAAAATACTAGCGTATATTTAAATTGCAAATGCACAATGCTCCAAATATTAAAGAGTACACATTTCTATCTTTCTTTCAAAAAAAAAAAAAAAGTACACATGAAAATAAATTATCATTTATTCAAATAATGTGATTACACCACCAAGTTTCACCAATACTCTATAAGTACAAATATCAATGTTGTGAAATTTAACAATAAAATTTACATTTGTTACAAAATAATGATTTTTGTTTCACACCTAATGATTGTTGCACCATACTACTACTAATGTTTCTTACCTACAACACAAATTACAATAATAAAAATTAGTAATGTCATTTATAAAATTTATAATGCCTTTATCACAACTTCAAAAAAAATCATGAAACATATGAAAGAGTACTACCGTTGGTATGTAAACTAAAATCATACCATACAAAGTTGTTTCACCAATCACTTTTAGTCCTAAATCCCAATTACCACAAGGTCATTACTAGCTATTTATTTCAAATAACACATAATTTTAAAAAATGAATCCCAATTTACAAAGCATGAAGTGAAATTACAAAATAAAATCAATAAAACCTAGATCCCCATAAAATTCACTTCCAAAAATACACACATAATTTCCTAATTATTCAATAAATATAAAAAAAATTACCTCACTCAACAAAATTAAAACCACAAAAAATAGGGAGAGAGGGTGACGGACCATAGATAACTTATTGTCTTCTCTCTCATATAAAATAAATTTTATAATTAGCAAATAGGAGAGAGAGAGAGAGAGAGAGAGAGAGGACGAGGAAGGGACAAGTTGGGGTGGAGGCAATATCTTTTCTTGGGGACAATGCTAATGTGGGAAGACATGCAGTAATGGTGGAGGTGGGCAACGACGGTAGTGTGTGGGAATCAAGAGGTCCAAAACAGTAGATGAAAACCAAATAGAGCAATTCATTAATGAAGTGGTTGTTCTCTGCCAAATCAATCATAGGAATGTGATCAAATTATTGGGTTGTTGTTTAGAGATGCATATTCCTTTATTAGTCTATAAGTTTGTCCCTAATTGTAACCTCTTTAATCACGTACATCATGAAAGCATTGCATCTACCATATCATTATCATGGGAAACTCCTTTGAGGATAGCTATAGAAATAGCAAACGCACTATCATATTTTCACTCCACAACTTCTATACCTATAATTCATAGGGATGTCAAGTCTACAAAGATACTGCTTGATGATGATTTTACTACTATACTCTCTAACTTTGGAACTTCAAGGTTGATTCCAAGAGATCAAAAGCAATTAGTTACTGTAGTGCAAGGAACTCTTGTATATTTGGATCTTGAATACATGCAAACAAATCAATTGACAAAGAAAAGTGATGTTTATATCTTTGGAGTGGTCTCTGTGGAGCTACTAACAGGATAGAAGACACTTTCATTTGCTAGGCCTGAATAACAAAGAAGTCTAGCTATGTATTTTCTTATCTCATTGAAAGAGGATCAATTGTCTAGAATTATTGAAAATGGTAAAGTATATTTTCTTGAAAATGCTTCTTATACTTGGCAAAGCATTGTGAGCACTTGGGAATTGCTTGATAAAGGGAGCTTATGGAGGGTGGCAACAACAGGGAGAAAATTAAAGTGAGGGAAGACCGGTGATTATCAACGCCTACCACTCACAAAGTGATGACTCTAAGACAAGATCTGGATGACATGCGTAAGCCAGCTAAGAGATAAATATCTCAAATGGTGGAAAAGGGACATGGTGGGGAGGATTTTTAAGCCAGAAGAAGCTGAAGTCATCACTAACATTCCATTGAGCCCCATGCTACCTGAAGATAAGCTTGTTTGAGGAAGGACAACGAATAATTCCTTTATTGTCTGTGTTAGGGGACCACAATTTGACTCCCTATAATTACTCTAAAAACAGGCCTACGTGGCATGATGTCGAATGCCATAAAAGATTTGCGTGTGTCTTTATTGTGAAATTGGGTGAAATAAATCTGTTTACACAAGATTAAAGAAGAGAGAGAGAAGATAATATGACACAGGGAATTTACGTGGTTCAACAATATGCCTACGTCCACGGGAGGTGACAAAATAAATTTTCACTATAATTGTGGAGATTACAACAATGACTTGAAGACACTCTCACACAAACCCAAACCCTAAATACACCCTTGGTTCTCTCACAAATAAGTAGAGAACACCCTATTGTATTTAGACAATTTACAAGACACAACTTCCTAGCTCTGGTGCACACACACAGAAGAAGCTGCTATCTCCCTAGGCTCACGTAGAAACTCTCCTTTTTCTCACATAGCCTTTGCTCTCAATTGCTCCATCTCTATTTATAGCCAAGCTCCAGCCGAAATGCCAACACATGAGAGACTTCTATTGGTAAGGAAGTCAGCAATAGTGGCTAAGCAATCCATTAAACATTCAATGCATTAGTGCTGTAAATCTTCATGCAAGCTTCCATACCAAGGAATTGTATATCTTTGACTTTGTTAATCAAGTCATACTTTTCGGCTTGCATGTATTTGGTTTGCTTCCTTGCCTTCTTGACAATTCATGAATGCTATAGAGTCATTCATTTCGGCTAAAAGGTGAAACATGGATGCATCTAAAATGTTCCAGAACATGAGAGAATAGTGCAATACTTCTATCAACATAGAAGTCAAATATTTCAGCCATGCATGAATATTGTTCAAGTCGGTTTTGTTTCCTTGCCATTTTTTTTTACTATTCATACAACATAGCAATTAATGCTTAGCCAAAATGTTAATCCACCGTCATTGAAATTCAAGCCATTTCAACAAATCTCCACCTTGGCTTGAATTGTATCAAGTTTCACAAACTAAACTCTTCAATCGCCTCCACCTTAGCCCTTACGGGCTATCACAAGCCACAAATACTAATCAAGTCCAAGCAGTGCTTGAACTTGCTTGTAGGTACCGGCTTCATCAACATATCAGCTGCATTTTCTAAAATGTCAATCTTCTCAAGAAAAATTTCTCCTATAGCAGTCAACTCCCTTATCTTATGGAATCTCACATCAATATGCTTTGTCCTAGCATGATAAACTTGATGTTTTGCCAAGTAAATGGCACTTTGACTGTCACAATGCAATTGAACTCCTTGGTTCAAACCAAGCTCTTTGACTAGCCCTTTCAACCACAGTGCTTCCTTTGCAGCTTAAGCTACCGCCATGTACTCAGCTTCTGTAGTAGACACGGCTACCAAGGATTGTAGTGTGGATCTCCAACAAACAGGCCCTCCTGATAGTGTGAACACATAACCTGTTGTAGATCTTCTGTCATCTATATTGCCTGCATAGTCTGAATCCACATATCTACCACTGAATTATCCCCATGTTGCCTCTCAAACAGAATCCCATATCCTGCGGTTCCATTCAGATATCTAAATATCCACTTCACTGCATTCCAGTGCTCTCTACCTGGGTTTGCCATGTACTTACTGACAGTACTTACTGACAGTACTTACTACATGAGCTAAATCTGGCCTGGTGCAAACCATCGCGTACATTAAACACCCAACTGCACTTGCATATGGAACCTTTGACATGTCTTCAATTTCTTTTTCATTCTTTGGGCACTAACTACTAGATAATTTGAAGTGATTCGCCAATGGGGTGCTTACAGGATTAGCATCTTTCATGTTGAATTTTTCAAGAACTTTTCTGATATAGTTCTTCTGAGATATCCACAGCTTTCTTGAATCTCTATCCCTACAAATCTCCATACCCAAAATTTTCTTAGCAATACCCAAGTCTTTCATGTCAAACTCTTTGCGCAACAAAGCTTTTAACCTGTCAACCTCACACATGCTCTTTGCAGCAATTAACATGTCGTCAACATACAGTAACAAGAAAATATAAGAACCATCATCAAGCATCTTAACATATACGTAGCAATCATACTCACAACGGGTATAACCAATCTGGATCATATAGGAATCAAACCTCTTGTACCATTGTCTGGGAGATTGTTTAAGTCCGTAGAGTGACTTCTTCAATCTGCAGACAAGATTCTCCGTACCAGGTTTCTTGAACCCCTCTGATTGTTCCATGAAGATTTCTTCCTCCAAATTCCCATGAAGGAATGCTGTCTTCACATCCAGTTGCTCTAATTCTAGATCCTGATGTGCTACCAAGGCCAGCACTATCTTGATAGAAGTATGCCTGACCACAGGTGAGAAAACCTCATCATAGTCAATCCCATGTCTTTGTGAATATCCCTTTGCTACCAATCTTGCTTTGAACCGTTCTCCTTCCTTTTCTGATACTGCTTCCTTCTTTCTGAACACCCACTTGCAACCTATCGGCTTCTTTCCCTTTGGAAGTTCTGACAACTCCCAAGTCTCGTTCTTATTCAAGGACTCTATCTCCTCCACCATAGCTTCCATCCACTTGTCCCTTTCAGAGCTATCAATTGCTTCCTGAAAAGTGGAAGGATCCTCGCTACTGATTACTAAACAATAAGAAGCAAGATCCTCGAAACCATACCTGACCGGTGGTTTTCTGTTGCGTTCGGGCCGTTCTAATATCATGTTGTGATCTTCTTGATCACTATTGTGAGGTTCCTTCTCTGGCTAAGACTCCATTTCATCTCGCTCCACCTGCACCACTGATCTATTACTGTCACTACGACTTCCCTTTTCTTGAGACTCTTCTTCCTTTCTGAAATCTTTTATCATGGACTTCTCAACAAACACCACATCCCTGCTAATCACCACCTTTTGTGCTACTGGATCCCAAAACTTGTACCCTTTTACTCCTTTCTCGAACCTGAGAAAAATACACTTCTTAGATTTTGAATCAAGCTTTGACCTTTCTTCGATAGGAATATGAACATAGGCTGGACATCTGAATATCCTCATCGACGAGTAATCAACTTCTTTCCCTATCCATACGTCTTCAGCTACTTTCCTATCAAGCGCAGCTCTAGGTGATCGGTTAAGAATGTAACAAGCCATGTTCACTGCTTCATCCCAAAAGACTTTAGGAAGCCCAGCATTCAGTCTTATGCATCTAGCTATCTCACCGTTTGTCCGGTTAAGTCTCTCAGCCATTCCATTCTGTGGAGGTGTTCTTCGTACTGTAAAGTGCCTCTTGATACCATGCTCTTCACAAAACTTCAAGAACTCCCCATCCTTGTACTCAGTGCCATTATCAGATCTTAGGCACTTGATCTTCCTTCCAATCTGGTTCTCCACTTTGGCTTTCCACTTCTTGAACTTTACAAATGCCTCAGACTTGTTTTTCAAGAAGTAAACCCAAACCTTTCTGGAATAATCATCAATGAAACTCATAAAATACCGAGCTCCACCTTTAGAGACCACTTGCACCGGCCTCCAAATATCAGAGTGTACATAATCCAATATACCCTCTGTCTTGTGCGTGGCTATTTTGAATCGCATCCTACACTGCTTTCCCATGACACAGTATTTGCAAAAATCTAACTTACATGACTTAACTCCAGCCAACAGATTTCTCTTCTGCAATTTCCTCATACCACACTCACTCATATGCCCTAGTCGCATATGCCACAAGAGTGTATCATCCTGCTCAGATTCAGTCACTGCAGCAGCTCCACCTACAATGGTATTGTCGAGTAGCTTGTAGATATTACCTTCTACTTTCTGCCCCTTCATCACAACCATAGCGCCTTTTGACACCTTCATTGACCCATTCTCAGACTTATAGCAATAGCCATTAGAGTTTAGGGTTCCCAATGAAATCAAATTCTTTTTCACCTCTAGAACATGTCGTACCTCTCCTAATGTCCTCACCACATTATCGAACATCTTTATCTTAATTGTTCCTATTCCAACAACTTTGCAAGTAGCATCGTTGCCCATTAGAACAAAACCACAATTAACCGATTTGTAAGTGTCGAACCAATCTCTGTGAGGAGTCACATGGAAAGAACATGCTGAATCTAGAACCCAAGAATCGATTAGCCTGCTGGCACTGGATGAAACAAAAAGCATATCTCCATTTGAATCTGAATCTGCTGCCACAATATTTATAGATTTTGATGACCCTTCCTTGTCTTTGTCCTTGCCTCTTTTCCACTCTGGACAATCTTGCTTAATATGCCCCTTCTTTTGGCATTTATAGCACTTCACCGTCTTACTTTTGGATTTGGACCTGCTATGTCCCCTGGCAGAACTGTGATCTCTGTCTTTCTTCCTTCCACGATCTTGATTACTCTTTACCATAAGCCCTTCACCAGAACTTTCATGCAAATTCTGCTTCCGTTGGTAGTAATCCAACAGGGCTCCTAAGATCTCTTCAAATTCCAGAGTCTCTTTCCCCCAAAGCAGGGTTGTAACCAAGTGTTCGTAGGATGCTGGAAGGGAGGACAGAAGCATCATCGCCTTGTTTTCATCATCGAATTTTATATCAATCCGCAACAAGTCACTAATAATTTTATTAAACGTGTGGACGTGTTGAGCCAAATCCGCACCCTCTGCCATCTTAAGCTCATACAGTTTTCGCTTAAGATTAAGTTTATTTGTGATGGACTTGGACATATACCGGCTCTCCAACTTCAACCATATAGCCACAGTAGTCACGTCATCCATGACATCGTACATAAGCTCATCTGCCAGACATAGACGAATTGTACTGACCGCCTTCATATCGAGTTCTTCCCATTCGTCATCCGTCATCGTCTCTAGTTTCCTTACTTTCCCGAACAAAGCCTTCACCAAACCTTGTTGTACCAACAGATCTTTCACCCTTCTTTGCCATAGCCCGAAGTTACCAGTTTCGTCGAACTTAACTACGTCTAACTTGGCAATAGAAGCGTTGATCTCCATTGAATAAATCAACCTGGAGCTCTGATACCAGTTGTTGTGAAATTGGGTGAAATAAATCTGTTTACACAAGATTAAAGAAGAGAGAGAGAAGATAATATGACACAGGGAATTTACGTGGTTCGGCAATATGCCTACGTCCACGAGAGGCGACAAAATAAATTTTCACTATAATTGTGGAGATTACAACAATGACTTGAAGACACTCTCACACAAACCCAAACCCCAAATACACCCTTGGTTCTCTCACAAATAAGTAGAGAGCACCCTATTGTATTTAGACAATTTGCAAGACACAACTTCCTAGCTCTGGTGCACACACACAGAAGAAGTTGCTATCTCCCTAGGCCCACGTAGGAACTCTCCTTTTTCTCACATAGCCCTTTGCTCTCAGTTGCTCCATCTCTATTTATAGCCAAGCTCCAGCCGAAATGCCAACACATGAGAGACTTCTATTGGTAAGGAAGTCAACAATAGTGGCTAAGCAATCCATTAAACATTCAATGCATTAGTGCTGTAAATCTTCATGCAAGCTTCCATACCAAGGAATTGTATATCTTTGACTTTGTTAATCAAGTCATACTTTTCGGCTTGCATGTATTTGGTTTGCTTCCTTTCCTTCTTGACAATTCATGAATACCATAGAGTCATTCATTTTGGCTAAAAAGTGAAACATGGATGCATCTAAAATGTTCCAGAACATGAGAGAATAGTGCAATACTTCTATCAACATAGAAGTCAAATATTTCAGCCATGCATGAATATTGTTCAAGTCGGTTTTGTTTCCTTGCCATTTTCTTTGACTATTCATACAACATAGCAATTAATGCTTAGCCGAAATGTTAATCCACCGTCATTGAAATTCAAGCCATTTCAACAGTCTTTCTCATTACCAATTGGTTTTGAGGTGGAATGACATAACTCACGATCTGACAGTCCATAATATGTACAATGTTAAATTACCGATTCTTCTAAAAACTTAAATTATTAAGAAATTGTGATTAATCACTTAATCATAATTCTAACACTTTCCCTAATGTGGGGCTCAAATTTCTCCTTAATAAGTGGGGTCCAATACATATACACAGAGTTAGGGAACAAACTCATATCTCCTATGCTCTAATACCATAATAATTACAAAACTTAAGTTGCTAGAAAATGATGAATTTAATCATTTAATCATAATTTTAACATACATGCTGGACAGAGGAAAAAACAAAATGCAGAGGAGAATGTTCCTCTGGTAATGGTAGTGCACAGCTGTGGAAATCTTTGTGTCTAGAAAGGTTCAGTTCTTTGCATGGCATGCTGGCCACAATAGCGTCCCCACGGTTGCTGGGTGTTAAGTGTTAACCCTTGCAGTGAGAATGCCCCAAGTGGACAGGTGAAGCCTCTATGTAAATTAGAGGAAGAGACCACAATCCACGCATTGTGGCTATGAAATGAAGTACACTGATAACAAAACCATTACCACCGCACATACATTTTGATGGATTACAAATCCTTGCTGGGATGGATGGTGGAGCACGAGAAGAGCAAAGACAACCTTGAGAAGTATGTCATGGAGGCATGGGCTATATGGAACAATCGTGGCAATCATACCACGGTTTACAAAATTACAACCAAGAAGGCCAACACAGGCAATAAGTGGCCCGGGGTGGCCCAATAGATTTTTGGGCCTAAGTCAATGTTTAAATTTAGACCTTGATATATTTGAATTTAATTAAATAATATTTTTTGTACTTCGAATCTACTCATCTAATTTGTTTAGATGCAAAAAATTTTAGAATTTTTAATGAACTTCTTGTTCATAGAGTTTTTCATTTAAATTATTTTATAACTTTTTTGAAATTATTTTTTTATTTTTTTAGATTTTCACATTTTTTTAGATTTTTTTATTGTGTTTATTGATAGTAACAAATTATCTAAATAACCCTTTTAAAACTTCATTAATTTTTACAATTTTTTTTTTAAACAACTAGAATATATATAAAGCTACAGAGATTATAAATTAAAATTTTTAAAATAAAACAAAGAAATGAGTGGACAGTGGTCCACTTACATTTTGCTAATTCCCGCCTTCCCCATTTGTTTTTGATAAACAATTGAGTAATGCTACATTTGCAAATTTTCATAATAATTTCACAGCAAATTTTAGTAGTAATTTGTTATTAGTTCTAATTTAGGCCCATCATAAATATCAATTTTTTACCTATTAATAACAAATTTTCACCTAAAATTTGTTGTAAAAATGTTATGGATATAGTATTATTCTAAACAATTTATTTTGAGTAATGCTAGAGATACAACAATTTCACGAAATTCATAAATTAGCATGGCAAAAAAAAAAAAAATTAATTAAAAATATTGCGAAATTATTGTTCGTTGTAACATTTTATTTTGTCCATTGCATTAATAATTTAATGTATTTATTTTTATCTAATGGCAATATTTGAGACCTAATTAATACTTTTATAGCTAGGTATAGAAACTATAAGTTAAAATTGAGAGCCTTCTTTCACTTGGGACCTTAGGCGATCACCTAATTCGAAGTGGGTGGCGTTATAAGTGGGAAGCAACAGAGAAATAATTAAAATTAACTTCGACGGAGCTTTGTTTTGAAAAGTGAAGAAGCGGCTGGCATTGGAGTCATAGCTAGCTAGAGATGAGCAGGGTCATTGTATTGCAGCGCTGAACAAGAAGATTCAGCTGCTGCAAGCCTGCAAGACGCGACTGCTGATGAGGCACTGTCAGCTAGGCAATAAGCACTGCTTTTAGCTCGGGATCTGCACTTAACGAGGGTGATGCTCAATCCATTATCACAGCCTTGCAAGCCAATGGGACTTCCATGGTGCCTTGTGGGCATATCATGGATGAGATATGACTAGGAGCTGAACACTTCCAGAACTGTAGCTTCAGGAAGGTCCCCAGAGAAGCCAATGGACTAACTCCAGAACTGTAATTTTATTGAGCAATGGACCCCTAAATAAAATTACAATTTACCCCACAATGTTATCAATTCTTTTAAAAATAACGGTATAACTACAAATTTTTTTAATAATATTTTTGCAAAGTATTGAGATATTATATTCTTATTGATGCGCATACTTATTACTTTTCACTTACCAATAATCACTTACCACATTAGCAATTTGTAAATTTTTTTGTAATTTTAGAATTTCCCACCTTTCAAAGGCCATAACAAATTAATAAATTAAATCTAAAACAAAATATACAAGCCCAAAAAAATTAGCCCAACAACAAAAATAATCAATAATAAAGCTAAAAACAACCTATTTTACAAAAAACAAATAACCTAACCTTTCAAAAAGTTTTAAACAAAAATCTGTAGTGGTTAAGAAGTAAAGTCAAAGGCCGAAGTTATCACAACCTACGAGCAACAAAGCTACTCATCCTAACTCTAAATCCTGGCTCCATCCCTGGACTAACTCAAGTCCACTTTTCTTCTTCCTTATTTGCAAGTTGATGTATCAGACTCTTCATAATTTGTAATTTGAAAAAAAAAAAAAAAAAAAAAATTCTTTTATAGCAAATGTTTGTAGTATAATTCCAATATAACTAAGCAAGTTAGAGGACAAATAATAAATCCTAATAAAACTAGGAAGAAGTAAAATCTTTTAAGTGAGCCGGTTGCTTGATGGTCCTTTTGCTCCTGGTAAATTTTTCCTACATCAGACAAAAGATGAAGAAAAGAGTTACTAAGATCTTTAATATTACAAACTTATTTAGGTTATTATATAAAAAACAGCAAATCAAAGAGTGATTACGCTACTGTAGTATTTCAATGAAAGAAGCAACAAACTGAAAACAAAATTAAGTATTTTGATGAAGGATTTCCCTAAAGAACAGTTGCATGCTTGAGGTAGTTATTTTTTTTTTAGGCCAAAAACAAAAAGTTTCCTTGTTCTAAAATTTTTTATTAGAATTGTGAACTTCATCTGTAATTGAGAGATTTTGGATGTTAATATGACTGTTTTTGCATATTTCTTTTGGATAATATAAGAAAATTAACTGAAAAAAAAAAAAGAAAAAACAATATATTTAAATCTCCCAAAGAATCACAATAATGCCTTGCATTATATGAAAGCTTTAGATGAGTCTGCTAAACAGAGAAGCCCTGTTTCACTAACAAATAGGAAAGAAAAAGTTCAAAGAAACTCCTTATAAGTGGGATGTTTGGGCTTTGAAAGACTATAGAAAGCAATTTAAAATATGCAAGAATATAGAGTATAACTGGTCATTGTTCTTAGAAATTTTTAGGCACAATCTAGTGGGTAAACTCCAAGTCTTTGAATTAAGTACAATGAAAAATTTCCCAATCTAGTACTCAGCAGGGAAAGAACTGTCAAATAAGTGAGCTTCAACAATGAATAATTTTATTTTGGCCAAGGTTGAATATAAATCAAACATTAAAAAAAAAAAAGCTTTTTCCTAGAATCATTCCAAATTATATGCAACATCAAATCAAAAGTGTTATTTCTACCATAAGATTTGAAAATATTCCAAACCCGAAGTGGTGAATACTCACAAGTTTTTATTTATTTTATGTTTTAAGGCACTTCAATCTTATATATCTAGTGTTCTTTAGTGGTTTTGTTACATGGTTAATTAGCAATTAAATTCACAATTGCTTATATATATACATACATATAGTTGGTGAAAAGTTACAAATATATGTAAAACTAAAGACAGTCAAAGAGATTATGAAAATATAAAAGATGAATAGAAACTTACAGTTCCAATAGGGAAAGGAACTTCACATTGTAGATAAGGAAAGACAACTTTACAAGCTGATCCATAATGTGTATGAGGATCAGACAATCTCAATTTGTTCTCCTGTATGTCACCAAAATAGTACTCTTCGATTCGGCAAAACCAATTATCAACCCTAAGACTGAGAATAATAGTATCATCATACGGATGAAAAGCCATTGGTTTGAAATATGTTGAGGGGATCATCTGGAAGAGAATTGCTTGGGAGGGGATTGTGTATTTCAACAACCATACATAATTATTGTCAGTCCTAATACAATTGTGTTGAAGCATCCAAATACGCAGATTTGATTTGTCCGAATGGGAAAAATGCATCACACCCTGGTTTACTCCAATACATGCAAGCGGAGACTTTTTGGCACGTTCAGGTAGGTCAATAGACTCGACCTTAACTCCTGCACTTGCAGTGATTTCTTGATCAACAATAAACTTAATCAGATGACCCGACATAGATAACCTATATAATGCACCATCAAAATAAACAGATCGTTTTTCCCAGTTAGCCTTACGAACATGATGTTCGAGTTGATGTTGATATTTCAAGCTAATCCAAACCCCAGTCTTTGAATTGTAAATATTGAGTGCACTAAAACCCTGAAAATAAACAATTTTATAGTGACAAGATTTAGAAGGGTCATAAGCCAATGCTGCATACTTATAACGACTTGTTCTTGGATGAGGCTGCTTAGTGATAGTATCAAATTGCTGGGTTAAGATGTTGAGGACATAATAACGACATAACCTTGGACTTGAACTTTGTGATTGAGGATACAGCGCGGTTGTGTAAAAACCTAGAACCAAACCATTGCATGAATCAAGCAAATCTCGTTTGTTGAGTGTCCGTTCAATTGTTTTCCACCAAGCAATTAACTTTTCATCAATAAGAACATCCTTAAAATTAATGCATCTTTTAACACATGAAACATGTCCAGTATATGCAAGCTTTGATGCCATCTTTGGAAAGCAAAAGTTGATAATCAAAAACTGCCATGACTTACTAACACACGTGAGTTTTGCAAGAAGCTTTGCAGGAAACTTACAAAGAATTTCAATCTTCAAATCATCACTCAAATCGTCGAAGCTTGTAAAAACACCATGGTTTCTCTCCTTGTTATTAAGCTTCCTACGTTTCATGGTGAGTGATTCCAAAACATAGGAAAAACCTTTTTTGATGAACCGAGACATTGAAAATTTATGCGCCTCTTTTGGTTTATCATCTATATATATATATATATATATATAAAACCAAAGCCTCTAAAGCTTTCACAATTAAATAAAATTATCATTTTATTTAAATTAAATAGTATTTGTTTAGTCCAACCTTCATAAGGAGTGAAATTTTATTTCTCTAACAAATCCAACTTAAACTCAAACTCTTCATTATTTATTATTATTTTCCACGTAAGCAGAATATTTAAATAAAATTATTATTTTATTTAAATTATATTATATTTTTTTAGTCCAAACTTTACAAGGAATGAAACTCTATCTCTCTAATAAGTCCAACTTAAACTCAAACTCATCATTATTTATTATCATTTTTTTAAAACAAAATTATTTTTGTTTAGCTTAAACTTAACAATTAGTGAAACTCTATCTCTCTAACAAATACAACTTAAACTCAAACTCAAACTCAAACATTGATAAACATTAAAAAGACAAAACGAGTTCTGCAGGCACAGTGGTGATATATTGGATCTCTCATGGTCTAGGAATAATGTAAATAAATTATTTGAGTGCCAATTTAATTTTATGGATTAAGTATAAATGTTATTGATTTTCATGAATGTGATATTTATTTTGATGCATTATCTGCTCTCATTATCAATTGACCATACTGTTCGTCTTTGGCGAGTGGGATGTGATCATTGACTCAAAAGTGTTTAAACATAGTAATTATGGTGAGCTCATTGATGTTTCATTGTTTCAACCTAAAATCTATTTTGTTAGTTAAGGAACCAGCTAGGGTTGGATAAATGTTGGGGCAGTATCCCAATGTTATTGTTTTATTATGCTGGAGTTATTGTTGTTGATTTTTACGTTATGCTGTGATGTAGTGACTTGCATTTAGTTTAACCTTGTTGATGATAATTACTTCATAAGTGGTTCAATAGATGGAAAAGTTCGTATTTGGGCTATTCATGGTTGTCAAGTTGTTGACTGGACTGATGTAAGAGAAATTTCACTGCAGTGTGTTATCGACCTAATGGGTAGGTTTGGTGATTTTCTTGCTCTTGTCTTATAGATAGGATCATTAATAGTAAGTGATGTTATCTCTATCTCTTAACAAGGAAAAAAAATTATTTTTGTTTAATCCAAACTTAACAAGGAGTAAAACTCTATCTCTCTAATAAGTCTGACTTAAACTCAAACTCAAACATTGATAATTTATCTCTAAATTTGCGAGGTTAATCATGAACACTATAAAAGCAAAGTAAACCCCAATATATATATATATATTTTTTTAAAATAGAGTAGAGGTATGGACTCTTCTTATGTTATTTTCTTCTCCTCTACTTTGTTAAAAAAAAAAAAAAAAAAAAAAAAAAAAAAAAAAAAAAAAATTCATTTTATGGTTTTCATGTTTTTTTCGAAAAGTAATTTTCATACATGAACCACCAATCTCTCTTTAGCCATTTTTTACAAGATAAAAAAGTTTACAATAATTGAAATTATTCTTTTAAATGTAACTCATCTTTCTTTTATATTTCTCTATTGTTTAGTTATATATATTTTGTTTTGTTTTAATAATATCTAAGCAGTGAATCATTTGATTCTTTAATATTTTTTTAAACTTTCAGAAGTTTAAATATTTAAAATTTTGAGTTATTTGTTTGCAATATCTAAAACTGTCTGATAAATTTTTTGTAAACCCTTGCACATTCAAGTAATGGTTTCTTCATCAAATTGTAACACAAATTGAAGTCGTACAAAAGCAAATCATAAAATGATGTAGTTTCTTAAATTTTTTATAAAATTATTTTAGTCTACCACACAAATAGGTTGGTTCCTATGCATTGCATGGGTTAGTGACTAGTATACTATATAATAAAATATGGGTTTAGAAGCCGTGGTTGTGCTAAGTAGTTTCACCAAATTGTAGAATTTTTTTTTTTAGAATTTTAGTTCTTTAAAAAAAAAAATATATATATATATATATATATAAAATTTTTCTTCTCCTATAATTTCTAAGTTGATAAATATATTTTGGATAAATATCAAAATTTTGGATTAAAAAAAATAGCTAATAACAACATGATTTTTACGGTATAACAAGAAAAAAAATTGTAATTAACGTTAACAACTTGATTTCTTTGGTATTTGATTTTAAATAAATTCCTTCTATTTATGTTTATATCAACTTCATCACAACTTTCATTGGGAGGATATACACATGGGGAGTTATTGATAATAAATTTATTACCTACATTTTTTCAAATATTTTTTTAATTTAAATTTTTTAGATAAATATCAAATTTTTGGATAACAAACAAAAAAAAAAAAAAAGGCTAATAACGTTGATTAACAACGTGATTTTTATGGTATAACATAAAATAAAAATTTGTCATTAATGTTAACAACTTGATTTTTATGGTATTGGATTTTAAATTTATTTATTTATTTATATCAATTTCTTCACAACTTAAAATTATTGTTTTAAATAGAAACAACTTCTTATCAACTTTTGTTTTTTGGTTGAAGTTTAATTTTGTTTGTTGGATAAATATAGGAATGATTATAGATAGTTGTTTTATTATACCATGACTCTCATCTAAAAAGTTTCTGGACACTATAAATAATAAGGCCAGATTCATGATTTTTTTATTAATATTTTGAATGTCCAAGTATCTATTATTTTTTAGGGTTATTTGTTTAATATTGTTCTTTTTTTTATTATTCATGTTTTTTTTTTTTTCTCCAGGAGTTTCCTTGAGGTTTCGAAACACTCGATCAAACAATACTCATAGTATTGAGATTTTCTCAAAAAAATTTCTTGAAGTTTATATTTACACATTTTGTTTTGATAGGGTGAAATTCGGTTCCTCCTACCTCATTTTCAAAGACAAAAATTCAATTATTATGTAATTTTATCTACTTTTATTTTTTAATGTTTAGTAATTTGAATTGTTCATAATTCTTAACTATTACATTGAGGTTACCACTTAAATATGCTTTTAATTATTTTTTTTAATTATTGAATTCAAGGTTTTTCATTTAAATATGCACTTGAGATTTAATTATGCAAACTCCCTTTATATTTTTTTAGGCATCTCCTTTTATATTAGTTGCATAGTTATCTACCTATTCCATTCTATCAATTTTGGACTTATATATGATTTTATTTATTTATAAAAAATTAATCTTACACAATATGAATTCATTATATAACTTAAAGTAAAAGGTTACTTTGCTTTTTAAAAAATTGAGTAAAATATTACTTTATTTTTATTATCTATTTAATTTTAATTAAAAAATATATTTTTTCATTAATTTACACATGATTCTTGATTAAGCCGTGCATCACACGAGCATATTACTGTAAAAAAAAATTATTTGTGCATTTCACAAATAGGTAGTGTGGGGGTCGGTTAATCAATAAATTATTAAAGTCGTGTTAATTGGGCTTGTGGCCTATCCAAGGACGTAAAAACTGTTCGAGAAGGCCCATATCAGGTTGTAAGGGTAACCAAACGAAAAGAAGAGTAGATATCACGTAAGGTGAGTTCAGTATTTGTCCGAGGACAAAATCCTTCTCGGCAATATAAGTCCGAGGACGACTTGAACGCCACCTTGTTATAAACATACTTCGGAGTTACGTTACCACTAAAAGTGGGATATGGGACCAAGGGTAAGAAAGAGAAGGTACATAAATATCTATAATAACAGCTGCCTCCGCATTAATTGCCTCTCAACTAACTCTCTGGCCGCATTAATGTGGAGGTGATGCTTGAACAGTGATGAAGCAGCCTTACAGTTGCTGGTTGGAGGTTCCAGAAGATGTTAGATGGGACAGAAAGAGATTCCCCGAACCCAACCTACACGTGTGTGGTGAAGATTGATGTACATGAAATATATACAATAAAGTACTCACATATCTACATATTTAGCCTTACTTTTATGTTATTTTGTGACTGATTATATAATATCTTTATGTTGTAGGTAACAAGGGCTTTATAAGCAAAGTGGGGCTAGGCCAATTGAATCAAGCCAACTTACATCCAGCCAGGCATGAATTCAAGAAAAGACCAACCCAATTAAAATTAAGTCCAATTGGAGTAAGGAATCAAAGGAAATTTGCGCCAAATCCAAGTCCAATTCGGATTAAGATTTCAGACTGCACATCAGTTAGTATTTTTGGCATAAATTTCGGCTCAGATGTCCAATCGAGATGATTCAAGTTGGGCTGGAATGATAACTTAAAGGGCTACAACTTTGTAGTTTACCAAAAGTCCAAATTCTGATGTTAAATGGGCCAAAATAGTCGGTTAAGTGAAGCCTAAAAATCTGGGATTTTCTCTAAATGAGAATTCAACTTGTAATAGGATTCCTTGAACTATTTAAGGACTCTTTACGGCAAAATTCAGGGAGGCGAAGGCTAGTGTTAGGGCTGAGGGCTGAATGTATAGAAAGTGTGGCTACTTCTTTGGTTTTCTTCTATGACAGTTGGTTTTATTTTATTTGTCTAATTTAATGTTTAGTACTTTATTTTTGTGTTTTCTTTCAATTACTATGAGTAGCTAAATTTATAATTAGGGTTGAGGATGAAACCTTGTTAAGGATTATCAGTAATATTTATGTGATTTGATTTTTCTCACAATAGTTGTTCTTTAATGATTTAAATTGTTCTTGCTTCATATCAATTGACTAAGATGAGATTCTAGATATCAGATATCAGTTCAATCGTGTTTTTCTCATGATTTAGGATTTGTCTTAATTAATTAAATGCTTGGTTTATTAATTCTTGATTATAAAATTGGATATCACTTGTGATTTGTCTGTTAATGGATACAATTTATTATTTGATTTTTAGAATTGGATATATCTTGTGATTTGTTTGGCTACAGATACAATTGATGATTTGATTTTATACTTAAGAAGCGAAGAAAAACATGCTTTTGATTTTTAAAAATAAGGATTTTAATGATGATATTTTCCATGATAGCAAGATTGATTTCTAGATTATCATGCAGTGGTTGGGAAAAATTAATGATCATAAATATATGCTGATATGATTTACAAGGCGGATTCCAAAACCTTAATTCCTTTCTCTTGATTGTTTACATCTTTTTCTTGCTTTATATCTTTTGCTTAGTTTAACTATTTGCTTAACTTTATTATTTGTTTAGTATATTTAATTGCAAAAAAAAAAAAGTTTTATTAAACTAGATTAGGATTAGTTTGGTTAAGGTTTAATCAATTTTCCTACGTTTATTCAAGTCCCTATGGGTTCGACCTCGTTCTTGTCCAATTATACTTCGGTACGATTCGTACACTTGCGAGTATTTTAAAATTTCACAACAAAGATGATATCAAGAGGGCAATATATAACATGAAAGAAGGCATTGAGGGAAGGAGATCGAAACTTCAAAAAAAAGAGTACTGAGAAGAAAACCATATGAAAGAAAGAATTGAACTTGTTTCAAAGAGAAATTGATCGTTATATCAGGGCTAATCCATCTATAAACGTGGAGAAAAATCGTTTTTCTTTTGAAGTTAACCTAGTTCTTTAATATCCACGCTCTACAAATTTATTGTTTGGGTCTTTAGCGTTCGAACCCAATACGAATTTGGGATCGTTACAAATTGCGTCCTTACAAGTAGGTTCCTGTGCATGGTTGAAAAAAAATTATTTTCATTATAATTTTTATAATAAAAATTGAACTTAGAAGCCATTATTGCGCCAAAGGGGTTCACTAAATTGCAAATTTTTTTTTTAGAATTTTTTTAAAAATAGATATAATTTTTTTTTCTTGTCTTCTTCTCTTATAATTTCTAAGTTGATAAAAAATATTAATTTAATTACAATCCAAATTCTTCATCTAATCCTTTTTTTTATTATAATTTTTAAGTTAATAAAAAATATCAATTTGATTATAATTCAAAATCTTTAGCTAATCCCTTTTTCTTTTTCTCTTTTAAATTATATTAGTACACGTAGATACAATTTGAAGGGGAACAATGTGGGTTGTTTAAAAAAAAAAAATTTATAAAAGACTTTTAGTTTGAATACAATTTAAATTTGTTAAAATTTAATTGATAAAGTTTTACATAATTATACTATTTTTAAATTTTATCCCTTAATTTGAATAAAATTTAAATCTATTAAAATTTAAATGATAAAATTTTACATAACTTATATTATTGTTAAATTTTTGATTTTCCACGAATTCACTATTTCTTTTATGGATAGCCATAAATTCACTTCACTTACACATACTCAACATTTATGGGTGAAGAGAACTACGGTTTTTTTTTACTCTGTTGATACTTGGTAGATATATATTATCCATTAACCAACCTTTTTTTTTTTTTTATAGAGAAAACATTAACCGACTTGATATGTTTTCGTTTTTGTTTTTCTTATTATTATTATTATTATTATTATTTGCGCTCAATAACTATTTAGATAAGCATTATACAATTTGACCATATCTACAATTTTGTGTTTGACGTCGAAATGAGTTATGTTTAGAAAAAATTGTTGCAATTTGGTAAAGCCATTTTACATAAGTAATTGCTTTTAGCGTTTAAATAAAAAACTTAAGGGTCTGTTTGGTAATGTTGTTCTAGTAACATTATTTGTATTTTTTGGAAATAAGTGTGGGTGAAAAAGTATGTAAAAATACATTTTAGTAATATTATTTGTATTTTTTGGAAATACGTATGGGTGAAAAAGTATGTGAAAATATGTGTAATGTTGTTTAAATACTGAAAACTGTTATTCAAAATACACTATCAAATAGCCCCTTAAATTCTTTGGATTTCCCCTTAACACAACGTTACATTTTTTTTTTCTTTGGATTATTTGTTCACACGCTACTTTTTTAAAGATTTACTTCAGCTTTACACTTACATAAATTGGACTAACATTAGACTTTTTATTCATATCAACTTCTTCGATGTGAAATATCAAATAATTCATATTGAATACTTAACATACGATTCTTTTCTCTATTCTTCTACCTACAACCTTGCAAGTATGTATTTGTTTACTCTATTTTTTTTTTTCATTAAATTGAATAGGTTTTGTGTATTTTTTGTCTTTTGTTTAACTTAATTTTAAGTTTTATCCAATTTATATGATTATGGTTTGAAAATCAATCATTAAATATGCTTAGACATGATTTTTTAAATTATTTTGTGTTTTATGACACGGATTCCAATGTTAATATGTTGCTTTCATCATCTCAATTTTGATTTAGAGAACAATATTCTTTTTAGCTTATTACTAAGCATGTCTTGATAATTTGATGATAAATTGTTCATAACAATTTGATTTTTATCGATCATTAAATTTTCTAATAAAGAACAATGATAAACAAGAGCAAGAATACATATAGTGTACAAAGAGATACTTAACAATCTCACAAAGATACAAAATTCTTATTAGAGCACAATTGTTATGTTACAAAATTAATAATAATTTTTTATTTAGGTATTATCATTTTATATTTGATAGTTATTATACCAATACAATTTATTTATTTTGTTATTATAATAACTAGTCGCTAACCCATGCGATGCACGGGATAGTTAAAAAAAATTTATACACATTCACTTTTATTGGTACAATCATTTGAAAATAATTCTAACTAATACCACACATTGACTTACTATTTAAAGTAGCCTTTTGAAGAATTTACACATATTGTGCAACTGAGCCTTAATTTCTCATCAACAATAAAAACATGGAAATTCAAAACATGGAAAGAAAATAAAAATTATAACAATTAATTCCATTATCTTTCATGCTATACTTTGTAATTGTACGGAATTAAGTCAACTCAATTTAAGTAGTTGTAATAAAATTGGCTTCGACTATTCTCTATTCTATAGAGATATGAATATATTGGATTTCTCAAACAATTACCGGTATTGCAATAAAATGATTTATTATTGAAAATAAGAAACAAAGAAAATCTATCTATAGCTTAAGAAACACAATATACTAAAATTAAAGAGATAAAATTTTCGGAGGACAAAATATTATAGATAATTTTAGAAATAAATTATACACTTAAAAGGGTTAGTAATTTATAGCACTTACTTCCCACTATTAGTATACATACACCAAGTGCGGTCGTCGTAACCCTTTGAAAGAACCTTCCCCTATTGGACCCTATCAAAAAAAAAAAAAAAAACACCCAATTAACAAAATTGATCCAAAAGGGTCTAAAAAGCACACAAAATCAATTCAAAAACAAAAATATGAGACAAAGTAATTACTTTCCGCTGCCAATGAAATCGTCTTTTGTATTGCTGTTTCAAACTGCAACACCTATCTCTCTAAGGCCTTCAATTAACGAAAACACAAACTTTTCTTGGAATACCGGAGTATTATGATCATCTATACACACACACACACAAAACAAAATCAGCATAACACGCTATAACTCTATAGAAGCCTCAAAAATATAAAGAGAAATTAAAGGGGTTGAATTTAATATTTATGTTTGGAGAGAGAGAGTTTGCAGAAACTGTGGCTTTATATTTCTTAACTTGAGAGAGGGGTAAGGTTGCTAGGGTTTTGAGGTGTTATAATGTTTTTATTTTTATTTTTTATTTTTTAAATATTGTGCTGACGTGGAAAAATGTGGTGCCAGCAGAGGCTTCGGTTATATATATATATATATATATATATATAGATTATTTATTTCATTATTGTTTATCAAATAAAATATATATTTTATAAGTTTATGATAAAATTGTGTAACGCACGGATCTTTAACTAGTATATATAAAAGTAGAGATCTCATCTTGGATAATATGAGGTTGTGCCATGTAGTACATTTTTTAAAGTTCTCTTTATTTAGTTTTCTATTTCAACAAAGTTTGCATTTATATTAAAGTATTGGTTCATTGAATTAGCCAATAGAGTAAATGCATATATTAATTATCTATTGTTGTGCATTAATTATTTATATTAAATGAATTTATATGATTAATTTTATAAACTCTATATAGAAAATTATTTTTAGTTGGAATAATAATAATAAATTTAGAATATGACATTCTTACTCATATTTAGTTGTTTTGACAACAACTATCACAAAAGCCATAAAAAAATTAAATATTTGTAAATTCACTAAAATTAATCTTAATCCTTTAAATTTCCTAACTCCTTTGTGTGTGTGCGTGTGTGTGTATATGTATTTGTGTGGAACTAACATTATAGTATGTATTCTATATAATTAGAAAGATTACTAATATAATAAATATGTTTATTTTGTTATATTAATTATTTTAAGCATAATGAAATTTTATTATCATTTTTCTAAGATTTATATGTGGAACAATTGGTTTTTTTTATGTGAGAAACAATTGATTTGAAATATGACATTTTTACTCAAATTTAGTTGTTTTTGCAACAATCGAAACCATGTCCAACAAAAAGGGGGAAATATTTTAGTAACACACAATCAAGAATGTAAAAATAAAAAATAATTTTTTTTTTCATAATAATTGAAAGATATATGCATTTTTTAGTAGGCATGAAACATGCCTATCTATATTAGCTACTATATCTTGCAATTTTCAATTTGTAAATACATATATATAGTATGATCAAATCACTACACTACTCTTAGTATATTTTTATTTTGTCTATATATAAAATAACTAAAGATTACAATTTTTTACAATGAAATTTATTGAAATATCATTTTTATACACCGATTGTTGGGAGTGGGGATTTGAATCCTAAATGTTTTTATTGAAAATTGAGGTGTCAATTAGTTAAATTAAAAGATTTTTGGCAAAACTTATCGAAATATTGGAGAAAACTAATAATAAGTTGCACCGCATATCGTGCGGGAATTTAACTAGTTGTTTAAAAAGTCTATGTGCCCTAGTGGAAATCGATTTCTTATATATTCCTATATGAACTTGCATTCTTATTTTAGTGGTATGTCACCGATGGGTCATCTCATGAATTAATAGGGTTGACCTCTACATGGATTGTGACGGTTTAGGCCAACCTCCCCCCCCCACCACTCTCTCTCTCTCTCTCTCTCTCTCTCTCTCTCTATATATATATATATATATATATTATTTTTTCAATTACAAGAAAAAAAAAATTCATAAACCTATAATAAACTAGTTATTGTATATAATAATACAATTATATTTACAATAATTTTATTCAATTGTGTCTTGCATAATAAAATTATAAAAGAAGCATACCATGTGTAATTTTTGTTTGCCATGGGGTCATGAGTTTTACCTAGAGACATTAAAAAATGGCCATGAGAGTGCTTCCTCAGAATGAAAAGAAAAATAAAATGCTCGCTTACTTCAGTATATCCAAGCAGAGAACTAGGAAATAAAGGCATGCTTAGTTCTAAAAAATTAGGGCATAATTAAAAGGAAGGGTTAGAAAACCTACATTCACTAGGTCTACTAAGCATAGTTTTTCTAGAGGGGATTTGTAATAAGAAGTTGATAGCTTGAGCCGAAGAAGACCAACACTACAAAAAAATCGTCTTGTCCCAACATTTTTTTCCCGACGTTTTTACAAACCGCCATAATAGATAAGCTTGTACCAGCGCTTTTTGAAAACATTGGTATAGGAAATCCTATTACGACGGCTCAAAATTGACACTTTAAAAAGCGCTGCAATAGGAGGCCAATAGTGGTGTTTTTCAAAAACGCTGGTATAGGAAGCCCAAAAGCATTGGCATAGGGTTATTGATTTCCTTTTGGGGGAAAGACTTATCCTGGCGCTTTTAAAAGCATTGGAATAGGTGGACCTTATGGAATAGGTCTCTCCATTCCCTTATGGAGAGAGGCCTATCCCAGCGCTTTTGGAAGCACTAGCATAGGGTCAACTTATTCCAGTGCTCCAAAAAGCATTGGGATAGGTCTTTCCCCATAAGGGAATGGAGAGTCCTATTCCAGCGTTTTTGTAAGCGCTAGAATAGAGTCCTATTCCAGCATTTTTGTAAGCGCTGGAATAGGGTCAATCCATTCCAGCGCTTCAAAAGCACTGGTATAGGTCACCTAAAGCGCTGGGATAGGTCACCTATAATGTATTTTTGGTTATTTAATTATATGGGTCTTAATGGATAAACCCACTAAAACCCATCTAAAATTTAAATAAACAACATAAAATCTAAATTTCTAGAAAATGACCAAAATACCTCTAAACTAAAAAGAAAATAACCAAAATACCCTTGTAACCTAAAAATGACCAAAATACCCCCCCAAAACCCATAAAATGGCCAAAATACCTCTGAATTATTTTTTTTTTTAAAAGTTCTAAATGGGTTTATATCTATAATTATTTATAGCTATGAATTTATTTTCTCGTGCTCAACCTTTATCATTCTGATGTAAAGAATTATTGTAGTTCTTTGTTTTTATGGATCATATTGTTTGAGTTTTGTGTTTTGGTTTATTATCATTTACTGCTTTTGTAATTTTTTGTTACACTTTGTAATTACTTAAGTAATGCTATTACTAATCAAAATGTCATTACTCTATAAATAAGCTTGTTCATGAAGACTAGGAATCGTCTTACATAGGAATACAAAAAATTTAAGGAGGGACATAGATTACTCTCTCTCTCTCTCTCTCTCTCTCTCTCTATATATATATATATATATATATATATATATATTATATAGACACACATATAATGTGTCTACATTACTGCTGTGATGGGTTGTTGTTTTGGAGCAAGCGGGTGGTTTGCATAAAGAGAAAATGTGGAGTATTTTCTATTAGGAGTGTTGTTTGTTTTGTGACTTACATTTTTGAAACTCGATGTGCAATGGTGAAATTGTAGTGTAGGTACGCCTCATAATTCAGCACATATCAATGGATAAGAGTTGAATGGACGCTAAAAATGGTCCTGAAGAATACCTCCATGGACTTGACTCATTTGTGGAGTTTGCTGCTCGCACGACATGTCAAGGGAAGATCTCATGTCCTTGTAGGAACTGTAGGCATAGATATATGTTTGATGTAGAGGTCATGCATGATCACTTGTACTCATTCGGGATGGTGAAGAATTATAGAACTTGGGTGTTTAATGGGGAATTTGAGTCTACACTGACCACTACTGAAGGTGGAAGTAGTCGTGTGCATGAGACTTTGGATCAATATGGCGATTTCCATGGGATGCTGCATGACTTACACCCCATGCATGATATGGTACCGGATTCAATGGACGAAGGTCCTAGTGTGCAACAAGGTCCAGGTGGTCCTTCTATGCAACAACCGGTTAAAGGTCCTAATGATGATGCAAAAAAGTTTTACGACCGAATACAAGATGTGGCAAAACCTTTATACTAAGGGTGTACAAAAATTTAGCATATTCTCAGCCATTGTGGTTTTGTATCACTTAAAGACTATTTGTGGTTGGACTAACAAATCGTTCACTTTGTTGCTTCAAGTCTTGCAAGATATGTTTCCTTTGGATGCTAAGTTGCCAACAGATTGTTACGAGGCTAAGAAGATAATTACGGATTTGGGTTTGGGTTATGAGAAGATTCATGCTCGTCCTAATGATTGCATGCTTTATTGCAAGGAAAAGAGTAACATTGATGCTTGCCCACATTGTGAGGTATCAAGATGGAAACCACCCGTGTCGCCTGTAGCTGATAAGACACAGGCTTCATCAAGTAAAAGCAAGAAGAAAGCTACAAAGGTCCTACATTGGTTCCCTTTAAAGCCAAGATTGCAACGACTATTTCTATCATTTGAACTAGCCACTAATATGAAATGGCATACTATTATTCCAACAAATGACGGGATACTGAGGCATCCCACTAATTCTAAAGCTTGGAAAGAATTTGATGATAAGCATGTAGAGTTTGCATCTAACCCCCGCAATGTCAGACTTGGGTTAGCAGCAGATGAGTTCAACTCATATGGAAACATGAGTACCACACGTAGTACATGGCTGGTTGTGTTGGTTCCATACAACCTCCCTCATTGGATGTGCATGAAAAGGTCTTCCTTGAGCTTCCTAGTCCAACCTAACCTGGGATTGCTATAGATGTGTACCTACAGCCCTTGGTAGAAGAATAAATAAAGCTATGGGATGTTGGAGTCGAATCATTTAACGCATCTTCTAATACTAGATTCCAATTGTGTGCAGCATTGATGTGGACCATAAATGATTTTCCTGCATACGCTAACATTTCAAGTTGGAGTACGAAGGGTTTGCTTGCATGTCCATGTTACATGTATGATACCAAGTCCCATTACCTTAAACATGGCCGGAAAGTTTGTTACATGGGACATAGGTGATGGTTGGATAATGATCACAAGTTCCGTGAAGATGATATAAATTTTGATGGGACTAAGAAGTTTAGAGTGGCTCCAGTGACACCATCAGGCTTAGAGATCATGCAAGAAACAAAGAAGTTAGTTTGACGTCGTCTTGGGAAGAAGCATCAGGCTCTTTATAACAAAAGAAATAGGAGGGAAGGGGATGTGTGTGTCTAGAAAAAGAGAAGCATTTTGTTCACCTTGCCCTATTGGGCTGATCAAAAGTTATGTCACAATATCGATGTGATGCATACGGAGAAGAATGTAACTGATAATATAATGGCAACATTGCTAGACTTGGATGGCAAGACAAAGGACACCTACTAGGCATGCCTTGACTTAAAGGCCATGGGTATAAGGAGTGAACTTCATCTAGTCCATAAAGGGGTTGATACGGTTGAAATGCCAATAACTTGTTATAATATAACTACAAGTGAGAAAGACGAGTTCCTACAAGTTTTGAAGGATGTAAGAGTGCCTGATGGGTTTGCTTCGAATATCTCACATCGTGTCCATCTCAAAGAATGCAAGATTTTTGGTTTAAAGAGCCATGATGACCACATCTTGATGCGGCAACTCCTTCCAATAGCTTTGCACAGATCGTTGTCGTCACAAGTAACGAGGCCTTTGATCAAGTTATCATGTTATTTCCATGAAATTTGTTCCAAAACACTGATTGTGCCGGATCTTGAAAACCTCGAGAAAGATATCGCAATCACGTTGTGTGAATTGGAGAAGATATTTCATCCATCATTTTTCACGATTATGGTACATGTAGTCATGCATTTGGCAAGGGAAGCGAAGCTTGGTGGACCAGTTCATTATCGTTAGATGTATCCTATTGAGAGGTAATCCTAATATTTGGCTTATGATTGATTTGGTATTTTAATGCATGGTACATTGTTCAATTGGGGAGTTCGGTATTGTACCTAGGTACCTATCCCGACTTAAGTCTTACGTGCGAAATAAATCCGCTCTAGAAGGATCTATAGCTTAGGGGCACATAGTTGAAGAGTGCTTAACATTCTATTCATGGTACATGCATGGCTTTGAAACAATTTTTACACAACTTATCAGAACGGTGGAAAATTCCACCGGTGCAGTGTCTTACTTCACACCAAGTCAAACAGAATTAATTCAAGCTCATCGTTACATTCTTTTCAACTGTGCCAACGTTGGACATTTTCACGAGTAAGTTATAGTTGATTTAATTAGTTTGCAGTCGTAGTCCATTACTAGAAATTCTGTTTTATTATGACTAACACAAATGCATGCACAACATGCACAAACATGTGATTGAGGATGAACTAAGAAAGGCCCGCCGTTGTATAACCGATGGTGTCATTCATAAGCACCACATGGAGAAGTTTTGTGGCTGGTTTAGAGATCTTGTAAATATGAATGCTAGTGACTTTTTTCATGACTGTATATGGGAAGTAAACTAACTTACTTACAATATGTATGTATAAACGTGTTAGGTTATGTCCATGAGCGATGCTAATAGACAAAAACTTAGCGTTACTTTTAGTACAATTGGTGCATGTCCCTATTCTAGAGCCAAACAAATGAAGTACTATGTGACCAATGGTTTAAAATTTCGTACTAAAGATTCGGAGAAGAATAAGAAAACTCAAAACAATGGAGTAAGTGTCGTGATTGACGGTGGCATTGCTTAGTATGGTATTGTAACGGATATCATTGAGTTGAATTATTCAGATAAAATAAGACATGTGCTATTCAAATGTAAATGGGTCGACGTTCTTAGTAGCTGGGGGTACAAGATTGATGAGTTAGGGTTTCCACTTCTGAATTTTACCCACTTGATACATGTGGAGGATGAACTGATGGATGAGCCATAGGTATTGGTTTGTAGTTGTTAAAACTAAAGTAAGGAACGTGTTTGACGTGGGCAGTGGTCCCTTGTATGAGGATGATGATGGTGATACTTATTGCGAAGATGTTCCCTATAATATCATCAATGACAATGCGGCTTCTGACAACGTACATTGGTTTGGCTCGACCTAATGTCCAAGGAACCACAATTGATGCAATGGTCATTAAGAAGAACGAGAAGCAAGATGGGGACTTCATAGATGATAATGACTTTATTGATGACGAAGTCAGCAATAAGGAGTATAGCGACAATGAGTACAACAGCGATTAGTAGTGTAATGTAGTAAGACCATCTTTTGAACTAATACGTTCTTATTATAACACTTTAGATTAGAATATATATTTTCATTGTCACCTATACTGTTTTTGGATTTAAGTAAATGAAAACTCAATTGCTTCCATATGTGTGGTTTGGTAGTGTGCTTGTGAAGTGCTGCATGTTTAAAGCGTTTGTTAGAGATTACACACACACACACACACACACACACACACACACACACATATATATATATATATGTGTATATATATAGACATATGTATATGTAACATTATGTTTTTTATAACTAACAAGCTTGCATTGTTTAGGTACTGCACACAATAATGGGGAGGAAGCGGCGACTTGAGTTCATTGACCCTGGTGAGAGCTCCTCATATGTGGGGTCGAATGAAGTACCATCACGCTAGCAAGCTCCTCTAGTTGATGATGATAGACGACAGTCTCAGGGGAGTGATGATGAGACACAACCACCAGGTTGGTGTATTTCTAAATTTGTACTGAATAGCATGATTATGAAATTCCATTCCTATATATATATATATATATATATTTTTTTTTTTTTCATATTTGTTTTTTTAATAATTATTTCTATATCTGTTGTAAATCTGTTTTGTTTTTAATAAATAAAATCCAATTTAAGTAATTTCTAAGATAATCAAAAGTTTATAGGTTCATTATTAATGTGTTAATAAATATGTTTCTAGGACAGTGCTCTATGTAGAGACATTTTGTTATGGCCATAGCAATGAAGGCTTCACATATTTGAAGTTTCTCCCACCATAATAAACAACAGCATTTCCAATAATTGATCCCACGTCTATTACGAAATCCTGTGCACTGAAATTCATTTCAAAAGTGCAATTCCTTATAAGGCAGTAGAGTATGTGTTGTTCACTATAATATACATAATATACTCAAGTGATTTGTCCAAATCTGAAAATTCCATAGTAATATATGTTCAAATTTCATATCTTTTGGCCATATTTTATTAGCCTTTTTCTAATTCATTTCAACTGAAAATCATAAACCTCATTTGATTGGCAAGAAACCATTTGGCAAAAACAATCAACTCTATGGCTATATAGGGTGAAATTGAAACAAGTGGTCTACACTCCCTTGTATATTCTAGCTATGCATTTTTGGCATTTAAAGCCCAAGTAGAAGGGAATGTATTATTTACTTGCATGAGTGCCACATTTATGTCATATGTGAGTTCTAAGATCAAATACAGGTTCTCTAATAACCTCTTTTGCGCTCTTGCCATGCATTTTGGACTTTTATATTTATCAATATCTAATCAGAATCATCTGTGGTGAGCATGTTGGTCAAGAAAAGAGCAAAAATCCAAAAGAGGGTTTGTTAAAATATAGCTCTGATAAAAATTTTTACAGATAAAAGAATATTAGAATATGTTATACTTTGAGTTATTTTTTTATATTACCATGTTAATAACAAAAATACCCTCATTAAGAAACTAATATAAAAAATAATTCAAAGTAACACTAAGAGTTTAGTTTTACACTAGTGTAAATGGCTAGTTTGTTGACATTTCATTCTTTTGTGTTTCATTGTAATTTGATGCAACTTGGTGTTTTAATAGATACTGAGGACATACCTGTACCCGCAGCTGGAGCGGTTGTTATGCCCAATAAACGTGGGCCTAACCAATTCGATGATATATGGAATATGCCACTGGGCAAAAATTTATTCTTGGAAATAAATAAAGCGGGCCAGTTAGTTGGGGAGAATGCTGGACCTTAGGCAAAGTGGCTGGGAACAGTGGCAAGAAAGCCTGATATGTGCCCGATCAATTACTGCTCATGGCATTCCATGCCACTACAATACAAGAATCGGTGTTGGGAAGCCATTCAGGTATTAGGAAAAAAGCAATGGTAAAAGAAATGACCATGAATTTCCTTTAAACATACATCAATTGCTTCAATAGTCATGATTTTCTTCTTCTTCTTTTTTCTTCTATCTTTTGGTTCAAAATAAAATTCAATCTTTCTAAATAAAATTATATAAGGTTATGCAAACTACAAGAATAGGTTCTATCTCTCTTTCAATGGTAGGACTTTATTTAAAGTTTGAAACTAATTATCTTTAATTTGGAAACCCCTATTGGTTCATTTGGCTAGTAAGGACTGTTGATAATCTGTTTTTGTTGAGTTTGCAGGTCGTTTAATGTAGGAGACATGTCCTAACTGAGGAGATTTTGTCAAGCCCTAGAAATGATCCTTGTTAATGTATCTTCAAGTTACGAATGTCATTGCTTGTGGAAAAATTGTGTGACTTATGGCTTGATAATGGTGTATTGGATCTTTGATAGAACCAAAGTACCAAGTCCATTTGTACATATGTATTTGTAGATATGTGCTTCATTTGGGCTTACTAAGTATTTGAAATGTCTTATAATATTTTCTTTTGCAAACTACAAGAATAGGTTCTATCTCTCTTTCAAAACTACACCATTTTGGTCTCAAATTCTCTCTCTTTCAAATTCTTCACTCTTTATTACTTGTTTAAAGCTTTATGCCAGTTTGCTATTATGTTAAAAATGTGACATTTTAAAGTTAATTCAACTTTACACATGGTAGGCATGATGGGTAATTCCTACAACCTGTATCCCACTTGCCAAGCAAAGGAAATGGGCACTTTCACGGATTAGGAAGTTATGGAGGGGCCACAAATCAGAGTTGAAGGAGAAGCATCGAAATCCGCTTACAACTAAGGAAGATTTACTTCAACTATCACTGTCGGAGGTTGATGACACTCAATTTCATGGCTTGGTGGAGTACTGGTTCTCTGACAATTTTAAGGTAGTAATAGTTACAATAATATAAGTGTTTTGCTTTTATAGGTTCCGTGCTCAAGAGTATTATATATTAGCTTGTTATTGTAATTGGTAGTGACTTTCTTGAAATGTTTATAGGAGCTGTTGAAAGATGACAAAGCACAGCGTGAGAAGCAAACGGAGCTACACACCCTCGGATCCAAAAGCATGGCCCAGATGGCGGATATCATTGTAAGAACAGTATTATATATATTAACAACATGCTTACAATTACAAAGTTTATATTATTTTTCGTTCTAAAGTAAGAATAAATGTGATTCAATGCCATCGAATCGACACCCTCGCTTTAATATGCCGATTGTACCGACCATGTTGTAGGCAAAAAAGAAAAGCAGGCAACTAGAGAGAGGTGAGATGTATAAAGTAGCGTATTCTCACCGTGATGGTACTGCTGTGAGTGCCACTGCGGGAGCGAACATTGTAAGTTTGTAATAAATTATATTAGTAATTTGAATGTATTGTATTTTGAGTTAGAAAAAAGTTCTTTGATTAACGTCACATGGTAGGGACTTCAATTAAAGGGGAGACTGGTTTCTCATTGCCCAACCTTGTCCTTGATTAGGTTGTTGGCATTATTAGATTAGATTAGATTAGGGTCGTACAATGTTAGGAAACTTTTGTTTATAACATTATTATTTTTCTTTATTAAAAGATCCTTTACTCTTTTATGATTGAGATTGCAAAGAGGGTCATAGGTTTGAATACTTTACCTAACTTTACTCTTTTATGATTAAGATTGCAGGTTTTCATTTTCATAGTGAATATTTCTTGACTTAGTCCCCAATGTTTGAATAGTTTTATGGTACGGCTATATTATTTCTTTAGGATTGGAAATGTAGTTTGTCCTGCAATTTTGACTTAAAGTTTAATGATTACAGTAAGCAATCTTGAAGACTAGAGGCAATAATTTAATGTTGTTGGATTTGGGAAGTGCCTTACTAAGCTTAATAAGCCTAGAGTCACATGTTTAACTTTGTTGCAACTCATAATATGATGCCTTGATACTTCATTATTTCTAGATATTATGGTGAAAGGGCCTTTGAGGTTGATAATGATTTTCATTTCTATGATAATGACTACAATTTTTAAACTTTCCTGTTTGTTAATCCCCCTTTATAAATATTGCTGCTTGTTTGAATTTGCTTGGTTATGTTGGACAAAGCACTCTCAGTCATAAGTTGCTTTATTATTTTTAGTTTAATTTCAATGATTACTTACGTGCAAGTAATAGCAGCAAGTGCAAGGTGGTCCAACTTAAAACCAACTTCTTTTTTCAATGCTGATTTACCTCTACCTGAACCTAATCTGTGAAGACATTAATGCTTGAAAGTAAAAGCTTAAGTGGGATATCAAAAGCATTGGGTGTCCTTATACAAAAGGTCTTCAATAGATATTGTTGTGAATATACTTGAGGCCATTTCAAAGAACTAAGGGTGTCAAATGTGTTGGTGGTTTGCGTGATA
Organism: Quercus lobata; assembly: GCF_001633185.2. Lineage (NCBI taxonomy): Eukaryota > Viridiplantae > Streptophyta > Magnoliopsida > Fagales > Fagaceae > Quercus > Quercus lobata. The sequence goes on along the minus strand of NC_044912.1, from coordinate 19,823,325 downwards.
GGGTCCAACTAGTAACCATACTAATAGTTTTCCTATGCATTTGAGTGTACACACTTATAGTTTTGTTTAATTACATCAGTGAGGATGACATCTGTAACATCTAAAAACCAAATGAAAATATCCAAAAATTCCCCAAACATAAACAGATTTTTGGTTTTAGGATAGGGTTGCATGTTTTGGGATAGTGTTGTTTTGACATATTTTAATAGTACTCATTTTGGAGTAATAAGACAGTTAGATTTAGTCATTTTGAGATTATATGATTAATGAGCACAGTTCTGACATTGCAATGCATATCAAGGGCACATGACATAGGTTCATCTATGAAAAATATTACTTTGTAATTGCACCATTGTTTGGGTATATAATATCTTGTGATATCTGAAACAAAATGTTGTGGCAATTTGAACAAATTTTCATATTGATCTGTTTGAGGAGTCAAACTAGACAACTCTAGTCCATCTTCAATGTTATTGTGAATTTTGTCTTGGCAAATATTGTGTTATTTGAACCTTACCTGTTTATACTCCTCTCCCTGCAAGCCTAATTTACAAGCAGATTGGGATGGAGTTCAAGTATCTCAAGCTGTGCTTGAAAAATTGTTACGCAAGCTCACAATGATGAGCACTTTTGTAACCTAAAAGAATTACAAACTTATGAACAATAACAAAATGAATCTATGAAGACTATGGGTTTGTACAACTATTTCTTAAATGTGTTTGTATATGAACTAGGAAACTTCTAGGTTCAAAACGTTGTAGTTCTTCACATGTTGGTTTAATTTCTGATATGCTTAGGTATTTGATAGAAACTCTTAAGGACACAATATATATGGTTTGGGTTCTAAGTACGCATGGTATAACTCTAACCCAACTTTTTTTTTTCTTTTATAATAACTCCAACCCAACTTTTATATATATAAAAGCATATTACTCATGTTGGCATATGTATTATTGCTCTCGTTGCTAATATGTTGTTTTGTTTATTTGTGATTATTAGGCAAAGATTAAACAGCTTATGACAAAGGGGTCGTAGTTGCAGGGAAACGACATTGAGGCAGGCATACTTTGGTAGCCCGATGATGCATTTGGACAGGTCATCGGTGCAGAGAGAGGTGGTCATGTCAGAGGGGTAGGCTTTGGTCCAACCCCCTCTGGCAACCGTGCGAAGTTAATGGATGACAATATGCCACCTCCAACATCTACTACAACCAACCAAAGGGTTATCGAGTTGTCTACTTAAGTAGAAGCAATGAAGGAGAAATGCGCTTGTTATGATGCTGAAATGAGGTTAATGCGGAGGATGTTGACTTCTTTGTGCCCATCGTTTCCCAGTATGTCTATGGTAAGAAGTTTGAATACAAAGTATGTGCATTTTTGTTCATGTTTGTATGGTGATTGGTGAGTTGTCATGAAGTTTCTGTGATGCAAAATTATCAGATGAAATTTTGTTTAGAAATGGTTTATGGATAATTTATGAAGTTAATGGGTTATTGGATAATATATGATGCTTTTTTGTGTGTGTAGGTGATTGGTGAGTTTTGATCTGATGAATTTTGCTACAAATGGGTTAATTGGTTGGCCATGTCTTTGGAGAACTTTTTCAGTTTGCTAAATATTGTTGGTCACCTGCTCTATCCAAATAAAGATTCTTTTTAGTTATTTTACCAAAAAATAATAGTAATAAAGATTCTTTTTGTTTATCATTTATAATTACTTCTTTTATTGTCTAATTTAGATTGTATTAGTGTTTATTTATTTATTAGTGGGAGGGTGTCATGTCAGGTCAGGTCTATTTTGCTTGATGTGTTATGACTTTCTAGATTGATTAGTAGTGTGATTGAAGATGAGAATCAAGAGCTGTAATGAAGTGTAGGAATATACCAAAGTTGTAAGTCAATTAGTGATCAGAGAGAGGACAATATGCCTAAGTAGTGGCCCAAATTTTGACAAGAACTTGTAAAGAGAAAATATCTATGTGTAGTAGATAGGAATAGCTAAGTTACCCATAGAGTTAATCTAGTAATTTTCAGGTTCATATGATCTAATGTCCTGAGTTTAAGTCTTTTAACCGACACTTTAAATTATCCCAAAACAAAACTTTCTTGTAATTACCCCATGTTTATAAGTATAAAAAAAAAAAAAAAAGGTTTAACAACCAAGTAATTAACTGATCATTCAGGCGGTCTTACAACGCTTGATTATTACAACCACCTCAAATAGAGGAAAAACAAAATTATGTCCCTGAATTATTGCAAGCAGCAAAGTGAGGTAAACTCATTCATTCCAAGAATGAAATTAAAGCTTGTTTAGAGTTTAGACTCAGGCTTATTAATACAATAAGGTAAATTTATTGGTTTTTAGAAGTTACCTTGAATTTAAAGTCACCCCACAAGTATTTTTTTTGTAAATATTTTTTTATGTTTTTTATTAAATCCTCATTTTAGCATATTTTAGTTATTAACTGTATTGTGGTTTTGTGACTAGGAGCTTGGAAAACATTTTCCTTTTCTTTGTATTGATGGTTGTTTCAAGGTTATTTGTAAGTAATCACTTATTGAATCTTTTGCATAAATTGCTTACTAATCACCTTTTGAGAAATTTATTGAGACTAATACCCAATTGATATGCTTAACTGAAATCAATCATTTTGAGTGTGTTTTAATTGCTAATGTGGCACTTGGTAGTAATACTAGTGATATTGTGTCGTTCAACTACTAATTCTGTTGTTTAGTACACTAATCCATTGTGTGTTTCTTAATTCGTAGGATGGTGATGGTGATGGTGATTCTGGAGTGGATATCCAATCTCCTAGTGCTCAGCACTTATCATTTGATGATATGCAGTAGTCGATACTTTGGGCACCTATTTTGGAGTAGTTACTATGATATATTGATATTTATAATAAAGTTTCAAACTTTGATATATATGTACACATCATAGTTGATAACTTTATTATAACATTCTAGACAATTAGAATGTATTCTTTTGTGCAGGACATTCTATATAGTTAGAATGTATTCTTTTGTGTAAGACATTGTACATAGTTGTTTAGAATGTATTATTTTGTTCATAACATTCTAGACACTTGGGATGTATTATTTTGTGTATAAAATTCTAGACATTTGGGATGTAATTATTGATATGGTGTTATTAAATATATTTAGTTTCTTGGTTTAATGTGGTATGGTATTTGCTATTAGAAAATATGAATTGTAGTTCATTACAGTTATTATAAAATAGGTATTGGAAAATATGTATTTTAGGTACATTATAAGTGCTAATTTTTTTTTTTTTTAAAAATGACCTATACTAGTGCTTTTGAAAGCTCTGGCATAGGTCCTTTTAAATTATATTGATTCAAGACCTATACCAGGGCTTTTTAGAATGCTGGAATAGGTGCTGCCTATGCCAACGCTTTCTTGTATGGTAGACTGGAACTTTCTTGTATTAGAAGCTATAGTTGCTTATCAGTATTTTTGATTTATAATCCTCACATTTTCAGGAAATTATGCAGGGAGACATGAATAAACTTTGAGTTATGTTACAAAAAGTACATATTTAATATATATTCGCTATGCTGTGTCAACTTTTAAATACAAAATATAAAAGAAAATGTAATATGGCTACAATTGCATGCACTAGTTAAAAAAGCACCTTCATACGTGAATAGTACAGTGGTTTGATTGAAGGAGATTTCTTCAAATATCACCCATCAAATTTTTATTGATTTTTTTTTTTCTTTTTTGGAGAAGTAAACCCTTTTTATTGATGAAATGGTAACATCTATAGTTTGTTATTAAAAAAAGACAAATGACAATACTAATTTTACTACAAAAAGATTTATAAATTGCTATAGAAATGGATGTAGTTTTTTTTTTTTTTAATGGGAAAAAAAAAATGAATTTAGTTGATACCACATCAACAATATCAGGGACGAACGCAGAACTTTGAGTTTGGGAGGGCAGTTTTACTGTTGGGTGTGTGCAACGATTTCAACATCTAATTTTGCTACTTAGCTACTGAGTTTTTTTATTTATTTATTTTTATTTTTATTTTTTTTGGGTAAGAACAAAACTATTTTTGTTTAGAATTTTTTAAAGGGCAGTGTTATTTATTTTGGATAAAATTAGTTAATTGAGCTTAATTTTGTTTTTAGTTTTACTAGTAATTTTTGTTGTTGAGCTTTTCTTTTCTTTTCTTTTTTGGCTTGTATATTTTGTTTTAAACTTTAGATCTATAAAGTGGTCACTAAAATGAGGAATATGCTAGAACTACAAGTTTTTTATAAATTATTGATGTGATAAGTGATTACTGGTAAGTAAAAAAATGATGTGAATGATGTGTCCATATACGAACCAATAAGAATTTGCTACCAAAATGGTTTGTGAAAATGTTATAAAAAATTTTGTGAATATAGCATTACTCCTAAAATAATCAATGATATTGTTAAAAGGAAATAAAATGTAATTTTATAGAACAAAATTGCAAAAATTAGTACACATATATATAATAATATTTAAAAAAAAAAAAATTAGAGTCCAAGGGTAGCTCCGTCACTGAACAATATAATAAATAATTTTGCTCATGTATATATATATATATATTTTGTGTTTAAAAGTTGACACATTAATTTATAAGACTTATACATGTAATACTCCTAATTTCACGCAAACAAAATAGTAATCTGTTAATAATGTGTCACCAATCGCATTAGTTGTCAAATCAATTTGTAAGTATTTTCTCATTTTTTTTTTTAAATTGCAAGTATTTTCTATAAACTTTTATATAAGTAAAAATGAGTTATGTCAGGAAATCAAGTTTAATTAAGGTTTATTTTGCAAAATCATGCCCATACCATCAAGGTACAACCATACTTTTATACAATAAAATAAATAAATTGATAAAAATAAGTTCATCCAAACATACAATTATTATAATAAACCATGTGGTATTGAGGATCCTCCTCTATTTGATGTCTGTTGGACTTAGAGAAGAGGGTGACATGTTTAACGTGGGAAATGATAGAATACAAATCTAGCTAACACAGTAACACTATGTTTGTTTTGAGGGTAGAGAGAGGAAAAATTACCATCAATGTAAGTCATGTGCTTTCGGGGTCCACCTCTATTTGGATTTTTTTTTTTTTTTTGAGAAGAGATGTTGGTTTTTTTTAAGCTTATCCTTTTTTTTTTTTTTTTTTCTCTCTCTCTCTTGTATAATAAACCAACATCTCTAGTCACACTTGACATGTGCAATTGTGAGGAAAAAAAAGAAAAAAGAGTGATGGTTTATGTGAAAGTTATGTCAACAAATCGCTATAGCAAATGTCATTAAAGATGTTACAAATGTTGGGTCGCTACAAGTCTCTAACAACCTCTCTCTCTCTCTCTCTCTCTCTCTGTGTATGTATATTCACAATACACTAATGGAGACCAATGAGCTCGTGGGACAACTTGGTCGAAGAGGCACTTGCAAAGCTCGAATCTTTGAAACACCTACTGCCTATAAGAACCATTCATCTTTCCAACCCCAATGACCAACAACAAATACGCATTGAAAATCATGAAACAACTCAAAGCTCCTCATTATCCCAACAAGGAAAAGCCAGCTTCCAAGTGTTTAACGAAATACAGCCATGGGATCTGTGTGCAGTGGAGGTTCAAGTTGCAGAAGTAGCGTTTCAGAGATTGATTCATTTCCTTCCTAGTACTGGTACGCACGCTTTTTAAATTTTCACTCCAATTCCTGTTGTTATATGCATGAGTTTTGTTTTTGTAACGTTGGGGGAGTAATGTTTGAAATTTGAATATGCTCTGATTATTCGAACTATGAACTTAATCAAATTGTTTTCTTCTACGCAAGTAATAATAAAGGTGATTGTTTTACTAGCTATGGTATAAATGTCTTACTGTGTCATTGTAAAACCAAGACCATGTTGTTATGTATATATGTGTGTGTGTGTGTGTGTTAGAGCACTCATTTGGTTGTAAACCCAATATAGAGTTTTGCCTCAAAAGCTATTTAGCATTTTGAGTCTAGTAAATTAACGCGAATAGTACTTGTAAGGTTGAATTTATTCAACCATCTTATTGGCTTTATTCCGTACCAAATTTGCTTGTAATTCAGCATTTAGTAACCCTGTATTTAGGTGGGTTTGATGTAAGGGTAGTGAGTGAGATAGAGTGAAGTTTGCTCAAGAGTGTGCAAGAAAACAGAGTGTCGCGGCTGGGTCTCGCGGGTGACTCGCGGCTTCAAGCCGCCAGAAGCAACCTCACGTGCCAAGCATGCTGGAAGGTGAACAGTCTGCTAGCTGGAGCACTACAGGACAAAACAGGACAACTGGCCATACGGTTATCTCGCGACTGGATCTCGCGACTTAGTCAAGCCGCGAGGTCAAGCCGCGAGCCACCCCTGTTTTGTAGAATTCTGACGTTTCACATTCCTCTCCACTCCAGTATAAATACCCCTATTACCCACGATTGAAAGAGAGCTTCCAGAGAGAATTTTGAGAGAGAAACCCTAAAGAAAAACCAGATTGTTTCACCCACAATCTCTACCTTAGAATCTCTTCAAATTCCTCAACTCTCTTCCTCTCCATTGTCAAATCCTTGAGAGGCTTTATACCAAACCAGGTTCTCACCATCATCATCATTGTGAGACTGCTGTTTGGATTTCTGGGAAGCAGTTAGGAAGGAACCAATCTTCATTGGTTGATGCTACGGTCTAGTAGCGGAATCCGGGAAGCTAGAAAAGAAAAAGGTTCGGCGCAACCTCGTTGGAGCAAGAAGCTTGGAGGGCTTAGGTGCACTGGGTAGATTAGGCTTGGAGGGTCTATTGCTGTCCTTGTATCCCAACTATATTTTCTAGTGGATTGATTACGCTTGGAGGGCGGCGGAGAGGTTTTTCGCCGAGGACTTCGGTTTCCTCTTCGATAACACATCGTGTGTTGTCTTTGTGTTTGCATCTTCCTTCCTCTATCTTTGCCTTTAAATTATCTGCTGTGGATTTTATTTTGTTATGGCTTAGATAGTATTTAATCAATTTCGTTTGATAGCATATGTTAAGTTTCCGCACACTAGTTGTTTGACATATTGCTTGAATTGATTAAGTTGTTATTTGGGGGTCTAAACGTTCAAAGGTGTTTTTGTACACGTTTTTGAACTTACAATTGGTATCAGAGCGGGTACACTGATATTGGTTTCATTACCATTGTGTGATCCTTGACTCCCTTTTGAGATGGATAGGTCTCAATCCCTAAATGCACCTCCATATTTTGATGGTAGTAATTATGCTTTTTGGAAGGTTCGAATGAGAGCTTTTTTGTGTTCTATTGATGAATCCGTTTGGGATGCTGTTGAGATTGGTTGGACCAAACCAGAGGCAACAAAATCCACATGGGATAAGGCAGCACTTGCTGCATCTAATGCTAACAGTAAAGCACTCAATGCTATTTTCTGTGGTGTGTCTCCAGATGAATTTCACAGGATTTCTCATATTACCGTGGCCAAAGAAGCATGGGAGATTTTGGAAACTACCTATGAAGGCACGAAGAAAGTGAAAGACACCAAGTTACAAATGCTGACCACTCGGTTTGAGGAGCTCAAAATGAGTGAGGATGAGTCTTTTGACTCTTTCTATGGCAAGTTAAATGAAGTGGTTGTCAGCAAGTTCAACTTGGGGGAGAAAACGGAGGACTCGAAGATTGTAAGAAAGATCCTTCGATCATTGCCGGAAAGTTTTCGAGCTAAAGTGACAGCAATTGAAGAGAGTAAGGACCTCGATGACATCAAAGTGCAAGAGCTGGTGGGTTCTCTGCAGACTTATGAGATGTCGCTGCCCAATCAACGGAAGAGTAAATCTCTTGCTCTAAAGACCATTAATGAGAAGGTGGAAGATCAAGACTCATCGGGAGAAGATGTGGTTGACAAAGATGTTGCATACCTTGTCAAAAATTTCAAAAAGTTTTTGAAATTCAAAAATAATGGGAAATTTGATGATAAAAGAAAATTCCAAAGTTCTGGAAGGGAGAAAAGGGAATTCAAAAGGAAAGATGGAAAAGAATCCCAACCTACACAAGGTGTCACTTGTTTCGAATGTAACAGGCATGGACACTTCAAAAAGGAATGTCCGAATTATTTGAAATCGAAAGGTAAAGTGTATGCCACGACCTTGAGTGACTCGGATTCGTCTGACTCAGAGTCTGAAGAGAGCTGTGATGGAGAGGGGAACTATTCAGCTTTTATGACTATTGCTCATGTTGAGTCGTCAGATGAACTGAATCTGCTTGTGCAAGACCTTGGAGAACATAGTGATGATGAATCACTAGGAATTGTTGAAGAATCGGATGCTGAAGTAGATGGAAGCAACGCGAATCTTCAGGAGAATTATAACTTACTTTTGGAGAAGTCCGGGGAATACACAAGGGTGGCCAAGGCTGCTGTGAGAAAAATGAAGAAGGCTGAGGAGGACTACAAAAGTCTCCTAATCCGATATAGGGAGGCCAAGTGTGAGATAGAAACTCTGAATGGAGAGTTGTCCGAAGCTTACACAAAAGTAAGGTTTCTTGAGAGTGAGGTTGTGCAAGCTAATGCTAAAGTAGAGAGGGTTACCACCAAGAAGCTAGATGATGTTATTTCATCTCAAAAGAGCTTCTCAGACAAATCCGGATTGGGATATACCGGAGGAGGTAGTTCGTCTGGAAATGTTAGTAAAGGAGTGAAGTTTGTAAAGGCTGAAGCTCCAGTTGTAGCTAACCTTACTGGTGAGAAGCTCGAGGTGGAGGAGAAGAAGAATTTGGTGAACCAACGGATGTTAAATCCTCGCAATCAGTTTGCAGACAGATCAGAATCTCGTGCCAAGTCACGTCCTCGACCACAAAGAGGTCCTAGAGGAACTTATGTGTGCCACTATTGCGGACTTCAAGGGCATACTCGACCGAATTGCCAAAAGTTGAGAGCAAAGAATAGTGCAACTCCTCAAAGGTCAGGAGGACCTAGAAATGATAGGAGAATTTGGGCTGGAGATCAATCTAGAGATCAGAATGGTGATCCCGGAATGATGAACGTGATGAAGATGATTGGTGCATTCACCAACTGCTTGGAGAGCTTCTCACGAAGGTTTGAAAGCCCTAACTCCCGTACCCAATCCTATAAGGAAATCACCCCAAACGCAAGTGACGTGAGGGTGAATAAGGGTACTCATGCATAAGCATTACAACATGTCCATGCATTAATACTTCCTATGCTTTGTGACTATGTTTGTTTGTTTTGCTTGCTATTTTTGCTGTTTTGATCGTTTGCTTGTCTACTTGTGAATTTGTTTAATTTTGTCGTATCAATCTTTTTGTTTATTGTGTCAAAAATCCAAAAACCACATAAAAAAATTAGAAAATCAAAAAGCTTGATTGACTTTGTTGAGCTTTTGTCTCAAAACTTCTTTTGCCTTGTACCTTTGTGCTAATGGCTTTGTGCATTTTCGAACATTACTTGTTTTCATGCACATATATCTCTGTGGAAAAAATCTTGAAATCTTTGTGATTGTTGTAAATAGATTTTCAAACTTGTCATGAATGATTAGTGAATGGTTTTGTTGATCTTGAGACTTGCATAGACTTGTGTCTATATATCTTCCCACTCTTTATTTTTGTTTTGTTAAAAAGAGCTCACCAAATGTAAATCTCCAAATGAAAAGAGATATTGAGCTGCAAAAGCCTGTCGCACATTCTAGTATTTGACTAGGAAAAAGGGTAAGCGACCTTATATTGAAGTGAATGTTTATTCAAAAAGCCAAAGGCTTATTCATTAAAGTGAAATATCAAATATCACTCTCACAATGAGAGGTGATTGACTCAAAAGATCTAAAAGATCAAATGTTATGATTGAAAGTAGAGTCAAATGTAAAGCTCCAAATCATGTTATCAAGTTTATGTGGGAGGTCATATATACATATTTCTATAATTGAGATGGGTCACATGATCTAGTGCTAATTGTGTATGCCTTGGTTGAATTGATCATTGAAGCTTCACATTAGACGAAGGACTATCTCATTGTTGATATCCACACACAACACACAAGTTTATGTTCAATAAATGCCATATTCATTTGTGTGATTGTACTTGATGAAATGTGTTTTCACATGCTCAATCTTTGTTAATTCAAGCACAAAAAGATTTTTGAGTATTTTAGGTGTTTTTGGAAAGTATTTTGCTTGAAAAATCTGAAAATTTCAAAAATCCAGTTTTGCCCTGTTTTGGCGGCTCAGTCGCGGGTATGTCAAGTCGCGAGACTCAGTCGCGTCTCCGTGGGTAATTTTTGGCGACTTGTTCGCGAGTGGAAGGTCCAGTCGCGAGGTTACTCAGAGATTTTCGCGGCTCAGCTCGCGACTCACTCGTGGGTAGAACTTCCAGTCGCGAAAAACACTTAGAAAAATTTTTCAAATTTTTGGTCTTGTGTGTTTTGGCGACTTGAGCTGGCGACTGTGTGGCGACTTAATCCAGTCGCGAAAAACGCGTGTTTTGCAGAAATAAGAGCAGTTTTAAAACTTGTTTCAGTTTTCCCTCGAATATTTGTGACTGTTCATCTTCTCCCTCCCAAACACTCCGTGCTCCCATTTCCAATCTCCATTGTTGCATACTTGTAGCTCAAAATTTTCAAGTCACAGGTATGGGGTTTCTGTTCTGCCACTCTTTTCTACTTGATTTTGTGTTTTTCCCTTTGATCTTTCGCATATATTTGTGTTTTAGAAATGGGTTTGTGTTTCGGAATTTGCTCCTTGTTCACGCTTAGATTGCGAATGCTGCTGCTAGAATATGATTTGTTCTTAGTTGTTTCACTATTACTCTTCATTCTGTGCTTAGCTATGTGATTCTTTGATTTTCACTGATCTTTGAGCTGTTGAGTTGTTTCAATTTTTTTTTGGGGTTGTGAGTTTAATGTGCTAAATATGCCTGCTCTTTTGTGTTAATCTTTTGGGAGCATATGTGTGCTTCACAATACTGTTTATGTGTCATATCATTTTCAGTTTTTGTCTTATTGACATATAACTGCCTTTAAGTTAGTTTCTATATCTGATGCTGTTATGTGTATTTCCTATCTTAGGCTTGCTTTTCCATGTGATTGATCTAAATAGCCTGTGTTTAAATGCTTCAAGTTCAGTTGTATGGATGATATCTCTTTGATAATTACATGAGACTAACTTGTTTTACACGTATATTGCTCTGTATTGTTGTGGCCTCTTCTGATTGATCACAGATGGCTCCCTCACCTCCTAAGAAGAAAACTACTACGAAGAAGGCTGACAAAAGGTTGAAAATGGATTCTAAGCTTTTTAGGTCAGTTCATCACTTTGAGAGATACAGGGATAACTTCTTGAGTGCAGGAATTATTCAAGAGAGATTTGTTGATTTGGAGGATTTAAGACAAACCTTTATCCCCAGTTGTTTTGAAGGTAGAGGATGGGAAAAACTTCTAAGTGATTTCCCTGTAGTTTGTGAACCCCTGATTAGGGAATTTTACTCAAATGCTGTGATAAAGGAGAATGAGTTAAGCTGCTGGGTTAGAGGGAAAGAATTCATTGTAGATGCTCATGTCATAGATGAGGCACTAGGACTTGAAGGATTAGATGATGAGGAGTTTATCAACTACAAGGATAGGAGTGTATCCATCGAAACAGTTCAACAAAGGATAGGTGGGCAGAGAGAAGGAAAATGTTTGAATACCACTGCCTTTCCAGTGGACATGAGGTGCCTAACAATCATCATGATGTTTAACCTCTATCCCATTAAGAAGTTGACTACCATCAATTGTGCTAGAGCAATCTTTCTGATGGATCTCAAAGAAAAGAACTTCATAGACATAAGTTCCCACATATATGACATCATTGTGGATGAGACAAGAACAACCTCTAGGCCAAAACTGATCTTTCCCAGTTTGCTTATGAGGATTTTTAGAAGGAAGGGTGTTCCTATCCCACAAGACATCAGTCCCATGTCCACACCTTCTGCAATTAACAGGCTTACCTGCAAAAGGATAAGTGTTAGACTTCCAGGAGAAGAAGATGAAGGTGATGAAGGAGAAGGTGTCCCAATGGAGACTGAAGCAGAGGCAGCCGGGCATCCATCAACCTCAACACCCAGGAGGAGTGGCAAAAGACCCAGAGCATCAACTTCTTCAGATACTCCTCCAGATGCTTTCCAAATCATTCTGGAAAGACTTGATGGGATCAGAGAAGTCCAGATTGAGCACTCTGAGAGGATGAAAGCTATGCAGGATCAGATTGATGTTTTGTCTGCAAAACTTGACAGCTTCACCACTCAGCCTGAACACTAACCATTTGGCCATTCCTGACAAAAAGGGGGAGATGTTTCTGTTGAGGATGGACTGAGAAGCAGAAGAGCAGCCCTTAAGGGGGAGTAATGTGTTGAGGGGGAGTCATGTTTTAAGTACTTTTAGTGGTTTATGGGTTTGATACACTGTGTTTTGGTGTATAGTTGTTTCTAACTCTTATCATATACTCTTGGTTTAAACTTCAATATATTTTGATGATGTTATTCAGGCTGTTTGTGTTTTGTACCCATGTGCTTATGTAAGCTTTTAGGGTAATGTTTTTATGCATATTTGTAGGCTTTATGGTATGTACCTTGCTTAATGCAGCCTTTATGCTATATTGAAATCAGTACTTTAATCTAAATGTTATGCATTTTGGTTTATGTACTGTCACTCTTGTACCCTTGTAGGATTGTTCCTAGATGCATATACCTTGTGTGTTATGCATTGGTTGAGTGTTGAACATACAAGTGTCTTGCCTTGTGCTTGTTAACTTGTATGTCCTTGTGTTCATTCCAAGTGTGAATGAGCACTGTGATCACTACCTTGTGGTGTTCACTTGGTTGATCAAGCCATGGTTTGTTTCATAACTCCATCTTTGCTTGATCACATATTGCCTGTTTCATATGCATTTTATAATTTTCTGCTTACAATGATCATGGTGTATTGTTGTGTTTCAGGAGTATTATGTTCATATGATTCAAGTGCTTCACAGCTTCTAGAGTTAGGTGTGAGTGAGTTTTGTTCAACTGTTCCCAACTCACATGTTAAGTCTAGAGTCTGTTTTAGGGTTTTGTCACGGAATAGCCAAAGGGGGAGATTGTAAGGTTGAATTTATTCAACCATCTTATTGGCTTTATTCCGTGCCAAATTTGCTTGTAATTCAGCATTTAGTAACCCTGTATTTAGGTGGGTTTGATGTAAGGGTAGTGAGTGAGATAGAGTGAAGTTTGCTCAAGAGTGTGCAAGAAAACAGAGTGTCGCGGCTGGGTCTCGCGGGTGACTCGCGGCTTCAAGCCGCCAGAAGCAACCTCACGTGCCAAGCATGCTGGAAGGTGAACAGTCTGCTAGCTGGAGCACTACAGGACAAAACAGGACAACTGGCCATACGGTTATCTCGCGACTGGATCTCGCGACTTAGTCAAGCCGCGAGGTCAAGCCGCGAGCCACCCCTGTTTTGTAGAATTCTGACGTTTCACATTCCTCTCCACTCCAGTATAAATACCCCTATTACCCACGATTGAAAGAGAGCTTCCAGAGAGAATTTTGAGAGAGAAACCCTAAAGAAAAACCAGATTGTTTCACCCACAATCTCTACCTTAGAATCTCTTCAAATTCCTCAACTCTCTTCCTCTCCATTATCAAATCCTTGAGAGGCTTTATACCAAACCAGGTTCTCACCATCATCATCATTGTGAGACTGCTGTTTGGATTTCTGGGAAGCAGTTAGGAAGGAACCAATCTTCATTGGTTGATGCTACGGTCTAGTAGCGGAATCCGGGAAGCTAGAAAAGAAAAAGGTTCTGCGCAACCTCGTTGGAGCAAGAAGCTTGGAGGGCTTAGGTGCACTGGGTAGATTAGGCTTGGAGGGTCTATTGCTGTCCTTGTATCCCAACTATATTTTCTAGTGGATTGATTACCGCTTGGAGGGCGACGGAGAGGTTTTTCGCCGAGGACTTCGGTTTCCTCTTCGATAACACATCGCGTGTTGTCTTTGTGTTTGCATCTTCCTTCCTCTATCTTTGCCTTTAAATTATCTGCTGTGGATTTTATTTTGTTATGGCTTAGATAGTATTTAATCAATTTCGTTTGATAGCATATGTTAAGTTTCCGCACACTAGTTGTTTGACATATTGCTTGAATTGATTAAGTTGTTATTTGGGGGTCTAAACGTTCAAAGGTGTTTTTGTACACGTTTTTGAACTTACAGTACTTTATAAAGTTAATGGATTTATAAAGTTTGAACGATGAATTATAGAGCTTTTAACTAAAAGCTCAAAATTTCAGCTTTAGCCTTAAATTTGTTTTCAGTTTCAGGACTGCCTTAAAGCTCTTAAGCAAAATTGCCAACTGTTTGGCAATTTCAGCCAAAAGAGCTTGAACCCCTTGAAGCACTTTTTAACTCCTCCAAAAGCAAAACCTGACAAGCCCATATATAAGTATAGGCACTACACTAATGGAAAATTTTTTTGTACTCTCTAAGTACATTGACGTGGTATTCCCTCCTCTCACATGCATTCTTAGAATGATTTACTTAATAGGGCCCATAATTCATGTAAAAGAAAGGAATACTAAATAATGAAACCTTGGGAGTACTAAATAATTACTCCTCATTTTTAAAATTTGCCTATAAATAGACCTCCTTTGTATAGTCTATCATGTAGTTGAATAATATTTAATTATTATTTATAACATAAATGGGTCAATGCAGCCATGTGGTTGAATTTAATTGAAGAATTTAAGGTACAACTTCTAAGGAACTGTTCCTTAATTTTGCCCTACATGCAACTCTTGTGTGCCAATTGCATTTATGTTTTGTCTAGGGTGGCAGGTGAGATAAGGCAATCATGGAATGGCTGTGAGGATATCTAATGCTCTTGGGGTGTGTGGATGGTTATATTGGCTGGTAAATGATGCATGATAAATGACAAGAATGTTTTGAGTGAATTTTGGGGGAAAAGATATTGAAGAATATGGTGAACAAGAATGTTTGAGATTAAATCAATTATTATGCAGAACAGAGATGAATCTGTTATTAAAAATTTTTCCATAACCAAATTTGTCATATCTGTTGCTGTCACCAAGTATTCTTATGGTGTCTATTGTGCATGAAAGATGTTCTAGCTAGAAGATCTGTATATTTCTACCCCACTACCATTTCTATTCTTTACTCAGGACTCTCTAGGGACCACCTTGGTACTAAGACATTGTTGAACCTTGAATATAACTAAAACGTAGCTTCTTATCATTCACAATTTCACACTGACACCAATCATTGCAGGAGAGGAGACATTCTCAAGCGATAAGGTAAATGATAATGAAGAAGAAACCCATCTTCAGCAGTTCAAAAAGCTACTTTTGTTCTGTGGAAATGATTATTTGGGCTTGACCTCACATCCAACAATTAAAAGGGCTGCTGTGAAGGTGTGCTTGATGATATTAACTTTATCAAAGTACACTTTTGCCACATTCATAGTTTTGTTTTGAAATGAAAATTTTCCTTTTTTCTAAACACACTCCTAAGCAATTATGAACATTATTGTAAACCAGGCAGCCCAAGAACATGGAATGGGCCCAAGGGGTTCTGCTCTAATTTGCGGCTATACTAATTACCATAGGCAACTAGAATCAAGTTTGGCAGATCTACAGAAGAAAGAGGTAAAAGGTGTATTACAATAATGCCTTTAGCTGTTAATGTGTTTTATTTTTTTCTTTATTTGTGTTTGTTCTTATATAAACGGAATTGATCACAGCAATAGAACCCAAAAGTATTTAAGGAATTCTTAAAATGTTGTCATGAGGTGTGAAATAATTTCAACTAGAGTGTTGGAATTCTACATTCATGTTGATCTGGTTCCATTGATGATGATTATGTATGGAATTGCAATATGTAATATGGTTGGTTGAAACCACAGAGATTAATCATGTGGTTGATCTCAGTGTTTCCTTGGAGGTTTAGTACTTTAGGTTGCATTCTTTTGATCACAATTTGTAATTCATGTATGACCTTCCGACTATTTCAACAGAAAACTAATGCATTCTTGTTTTAAATTTATGCCATAGGATTGCCTTCTCTGTCCAACAGGGTTTGCAGCCAATATGGCATTGATGGTAACAATAGGAAGTATTGCCTCTCTTCTGGCCGTGGGCAGAAAACCTTCAGAGGAAGAAAGGATTGCCATATTTTCTGATGCGCAAAATCATGCATCAATAGTAGATGGTATTTATCTTGCTGAGCGGCAACAAAGTGTGGAAGTGTTCGTCTATCGACATTGTGACATGTCTCACCTTAATGCACTATTGTATGTTTCCACAAGTCCTAAACTTTCAGTGTCCTTATTGTTAAGCATATATATTAAGTATTGCAATGCATTTTTGGTTTTGACAGATTGAAATGCAAATTGAAGAGGAAAGCCGTTGTAACTGACAGGTTAGTCATGTTATAGTAAGTGTTACGCTTGGTTTCATGTTTGACAAGCTCCATGTGGTTGAAAACAAAACAAAACACAGTTAATGGTTTTAATACTTTCTATGAAATTCTAAATTTTCTTCTCTTTTATTGATTTATTAATTTTTCAAACAGGAATTTAAGAAACTTCTATCTTGGATTGGATTGAGAATCATAATCAACAATTTTTTTTTTGTCCAACTCCATAGTAAAAAAGTTACAGCACAAACAAACAGAAACAAGTGGCTAATCTGAAAAAACTAGAACACCAATAAGGATTATTATGTCAAAACACAGCAACCTGAAAACAAAGCAGAGTTAAAACCCAAAATCAATGAGAACAATTTGTTCTTAGTAGTTCTATTTATCTTCTTCTTACTGCAATCTATTCCTGACATCATTAATGATAACTTTCAGAAAATTCTCTTTCACTTATGCATTTTCCACAATGAATTTTATCATCCCTTTCCCCCCAAATATTATACAGAGTAGCCTGGCAATGATGCTATTGAAATTACCACCATGAATCTTGTTAAAGATATAGATATGAGTTTATGTGTAATGGCCCAAGAGGATATATTGTAAGCCCATGTAGGGCTAACCATATCCCTTATATATACCCTACTAGAGCTCTTTGTAACATACAATGCTTAATAGTTAATAGTAAAGATTTAGCCGCTAAGGGCTTTCTTCGTGGACATAGACTATCAGGCTGAACTATGTAATCCTCGTGTTCCGCTCTCATCTCATTTACACTCTCTACATCAATTTCATATTCTCTTCTTTTGATTTCAACAAAGCTTATCTGAAGCTTACTGAACTTCAATTTCCCAGCATCCCATCCTTTTGTCATACAAGTGCCTTCTAAGAATGGCTGAAAAATTCTTCTAGGGAAGGGCGATAAAAAATGGTGCTCTTTAGACTCATTTCTACTCTTGCAGAACTGACACAGTAGATCTCCATTGAAGCCCCACTTAGCCAGTCTTTCCTTGTAGCAATTCGATCTCAAATATTCAATCAACTGGTAAAGCGTGTCTGGGAATGTGACCTGAAAACCAGACCAATATCCACTTTTCAAATATCTGTCCTTAGCTCTAAGCTCCTCCTAAGCAGAAATACAATTGAATACCCCATTTGATGTATCTGTCCATAAGATTTTATCCATTTTACCATGAACTTGAAGGCACCTGACTTTAAAAGAGAACCATATTATTTGATCCAGCCGAGAACCAAAACCAATAACCATTAAGCATGACAGAAGATAATGGCCTCTATGTTACTTCCAGCTTCATAAATAGCTCTATGATCAAAAGTAGGGTACAAAGGTCCCTTGGTAGGCCGTCTATTATGCCAAAGGAAAACAGATTTTTCACCACCCACTCTGAACTCCAACAATTGCGTAATAGTAACCCTCAGCTGCAGCAGTTTTTTCAAAGCCCAAGAGCAATCCTAGGAATAAACACAACCCAGAAACTTTGACCCCTTAGTAAATAGGTTTGAATCTTATGCTATATTTCTCACCATTATTTGCTTATTCCAATTGCCCACTTCCTTCGACCCAAACCACATTTTTTCTTTGGGAAAGTTAGAAGATCCGAAGACATAAGGGAAAAAATACGGGACCAACTCCAAATAAATGCATTATAATAAAACAAAGATTATAACGCTCAAATTTACTATGTTCTAAATTTCAGTTGAATATGACCCCTCTAGGAATAAATAGTCTTACCACACAATCTTGAACTCAGTGAAACCAACACCAAAATGAGATTTTACCAAAATCTTCTCCTAGAGAAAACCCTAATTTTTTTATTACTTTATGTGTGTCTCTTGGCTAAAAGAAAAGCTTTCCTTATTTTTTTTTCCCCCTTACACACACCGTGCCATACTATCCTTCTCTTTTTTAAATGACTGTTATTACAGCTACTGAATCGACGCATGACCTCTATTTATGTATAAATACCATGCTGGCTTGCCTAATTTTAAGTCAAATAGGAAATCTGACATGATGCTGCCTCCTTTATTTGTAGAGGCGCATGTCTCCAATTTCATTTTCAGTCACATGGAATAACAGCCTCTAGCATTCATTCATTATATTATATTTCAATGCGCCTGCACCTTAACATAATCTATGTTTATCTTCTAAACTTTCTTGTGACCTCATTATTTGTGAAGCCAATGTTTCAAACATGTGTATGTATGTGCATGTGCATTGTTAACTTTGATGGATGACTTCAATATGTTTTTATTGCAGTTTGTTTAGTATGGATGGAGACTTTGCACCAATGGTTGAAATTGCAAAGCTTCGTAAAAAGCATCAGTTTTTGTTTGTTATTGATGATGTAAGTCACTTTTGTATATTGATTCTTATGAAATCAAAAGAAGTTCTTTGGAGCCTGTCCTGTCCACATGGTACTCTCTTTGGATTGATGTTTACCCTTAAATGTAAAGTCTATGATATTTATTTGACATCTAAGGCATAGAGATAATGGACTTGAGCAATTTTTGGACAATCAAATTTATTTATTTATCATCATCATCATCATCATCATCATCATCTTCTTTAACTTCCAACTTGCACCTTGGCTTAATACGAATATGGCACAGGAAAAAATGGCTTCTTGCTGTATACCTACTTTGATGCATGTGTATGCTTTGAGCATTACAGAGTTACTGTTGTTGAGAGTTCTTTTCAGGCTCATGGAACATTAGTTTGTGGTAAAAATGGGGGCGGAGTAACTGAGGAGTTCAATTGTGAAGGAGATGTCGACATATGCATTGGCAGTTTAAGTAAGGCCACAGGCTGCATTGGTGGATTCATAGCATGCAGGTAATTGTTCTAGTGTCCTGCATTCTTCCTTTGTGGTATTGACCCAAAAGAATAAAAATAAATCAATAGAAGTAGGGCTCATCTAGACAACTCTAGGGGATATAAGACTTTCCATTGTATTGGACATAGCATAACAAACCATTTTTCTTATTTTCTAGAGCTAGCCTTTATAGTTTATATAATGAATTCCTTGAATGTTTTGTTTCTTGTATGTGAAAATATGTCTGACTTGGTATGCTATTTTCTGAATGATATATTAACAGCAAAAGTTGGAAGCAACTCATACAATCAAGGGGACGCTCCTTTATATTTTCCACTACTATGCCGATCCCCATTGCTGCAGCTGCCCATGGTAAACCTTAGCAATCTGTTTTGTTGGGGCTCATTTGATGAAACATTAAATCTCATTTTTTTGTTTGATAGTTTATTAATAGACAATTGTTCATGGTTCTGGTACGGATTAGGATTTGCTATAATTTTTTATGATAACTCTACTGTGGAGTTCTTAAAATCCTATTCATTAATTGTTTGACATTGCAAGTTGGCATCTGTAGAACTACTTGGGGTATTATGAGCATTTAAGAGTACATTAGAAGCCCTAGACGCACTATGGTAATTTCACATGCTTAAAATGTAGTTCTAGGCTTATAAAGCAAGGACATTTTATTTGGGGTGACGTACCTGTGTCATACCAGTATCGTACCTGTCATGTCATGTTTAATTTTTATTTTAGAAATTGCTCATGTCGCTGTGTTGTATCCGTAACCGTGTTCATGTCCATGCTTCCTAGGTTCTAGCTAGAGAGGGCTATGTGCGTGTAGCTGTTATAATGAAACTGCAATAACTCTATGGACATAACTCTACTTCTGGCTGAACTACATAAATTTGGCATGCTTGTATTTGTGCCTGATATTTCCTTCACTCATATTTTTTTTGATCACATCTCACGAAGTTAGGGTTATTTCTTACCTTCCCTAACATGTTCATGTTATAGGAGATTTTTTTAGAAACCTCATATAACAATTGCGATTATATCATTTTTTTTTTAAATATTCTTAAATCTATTCAAAGCTTTGATGCTTTCACACTTCAATTGCTACTTCCACTCTATGAGGGTTAACCTTTGAGGGGCTATTTTTGTATGTGTGTGTGTTTATGTGATTTTCTGAAGAAAATATGATGTCATAGATTGGGTGATCTTTATATGCTATACTTCCTATAAGAAAATTAATTCTTATTTGCATCAACTAATTGTCACCTTTTCCTCCTTGCCTCCTTGGTGAAACAATTTCTTTGTTAATTTGAGTATCACATGTAGCTTCTGTCATTGTGGCGAAAAAGGAAACATGGCGTAGAAGGGAAATTTGGAAAAGGGTGCAGGACTTTCGCGCTCTTACTGGAATCCCCATCAAAAGTCCTATAATATCGTTTATTGTAGGGAGTGAAGAAAAGGCACTGCAAGCTAGCCGGTCACTCTCTCTCTCTCTCTCTCTCTCCCCCCCCCCCCCCCCCCCCTCTCTGTTTCATTATGGTCATTGCAAACAACTACTGAATATGTCAATTAATCATTTCAAAACAGGCATTTGTTGACATCTGGTTTCTACGTAAGCCCAGTCAGACCCCCAGCAGTGCCACCCAACTCATGCAGGTTTGTTATGTACTCTTCAATCTTCATTATACTTTTGTCTCTTTGTATATGTGTGCGTGCGATTTTTTAGTTTCAGTTGTACATTTATTGGTGACTCAATCTTATGAATCTGCTGCTATTGCTCTCCCTCATCAACTAATTGCTATATGAATCTGAAAATATTGTGAATAGTATTTCCAATTTGGACTAGAAATTTTGGTTGCCACTGAAAAAATTGGATTGCAATTATTTATTATATCTTTCATGTATATATATACAAATATGTATTCATACCTTAGACCCTTAGTGCTTTTTACATGCTCCATCTATTCTGTTCACTAGAATTGTCAATGGTTGCTCAAGTTAGGGTGTATGCAGTTGTGCCAACTGCCAAATTATTAACAAACTGATTATATAAAAGATAGGTCAAATCAGTGTATATAGTGGAAAACTGAAAATGCATATACATAAATATATGTACAAGATGCCTCCGGAAAGGCTATAGGAGTAAAAGATATTTTCAGGTCACGGTTTGGAAATCAAAAGCAAAGCCATCAATTATGGTCATATTCGGGTTTCTGTTCTCATTTGACTCTCTATCATATATGAATTGCTTGATGTTTTGTCAAATGCACGAATTTATTTTTTTAAATTATTTTTCTTTTGTTACTTCTAGGCTTAGGGTGACTCTCAGTGCGGTACACACAACAGATGATTTGAAGAAGCTCACCACTACACTCTCACAGTGCATTGCTTTCAGAGATATTGGCATCCAAAACTCAAATAAATGTGCAAAGTTGTAGTATTTCAATTCTCTTTCTCCCCATCCTAGATTGCATTAAATCCTTTTTAAAAGAAGGATTGGAATGTTTTAAACTTTGCTCTGTTAAAACAGTAATGATTAAGATACTTATGGGCAACTTAAGCTGGATGAATTCATTTTTTTTCAGCTATAAGCTTTTATTTGTAAAACTGTGTTTTGTGTGGTTTTCTTGGGGAAAATTCTAAAGAGTAATATTAGGGACAATATTTTTCACAAATGCTAATATGTTAAGGTGTGATTATAATTTATAATAACATCATTTTCATATGGAATAACAGCATGCTATCTAGAAGTTAGGAGAAATATTGTTAAGAAAATTGGAATTTCTAGACTTCTTGAATGGGGGTATGAAGTGGATCATAATTATGTGACAGTGGATTTTGAATTTTTGATAAGTGCAGCACCAAAGTCTAAACACTTTGGATTAAATCCCCCATGATTTAACTTTGTGAAATTGGGCTTTGAATTTTTGATTGCTGCAGCAGTAAAGTCTAAACAGACAGCGGATTTTGAATTTTTTATTAGTGCAGCACCAAAGTCTAAACACTTTGGACTAAATCACCCATAATTTAACTTTGTGAAAGTGGGGTTTGAATTTTTGATTGCTGCAGTAGTAAAGTCTAAATTCTGCCACTTCCAAAAATCTACAAAAGCGAAAAAATGCTACACAAAACTACATCCTTAGACCGCACTGTGTTTCTCCCTCAATTTTCTGTACAGCTTTTGAGACCTTTTCTTATTTATTTTTATTTGATATAGAATTCCGCTCTCGCTTACTCGAAGTGTATGTGTGTGAAACTCCTTTTTAAAAACTTGAATCCTAGCTCTTACCCCCTTACCTCCACAATCACTTATACTTATAAAGTGATTATCACACTAATGGTGCGCGACGGTGCTTCTGAGGCTTGAGGTGAGGCAAACGTTAGGTTATAAAAATTTTCTTTTAAAAAAACTTTTGAAATTTTAGTAGTAGTAGTAGTGGTTATAGTCTTATAGATATAAGTGTTGGAAACTAATCAGGCTGATCGCCCATAAGGCCATTAGTGTTTTGTACGTTACCCCCCAACACTTTATTCATACATTGTTCATGACTTTATGAGGTGCGCCATTGTTATTAACAGACCAAGGCCAGCTGGTGCAAAAGTGGTGATCTCCCCCTCTTTCTCAGTCATTTTTGTTATCTAGTTGAGGTTTCTAGGTTGTGAAAATAATGCGTCTTGCTCTAGAAACAAGCACCACCACCAAGAAGACACATAGAGATGTTGCTGATGATATTGTGAAACAATTGGCAAGCCAATCCTAAAGGCATATACTCGATTTCTTTCTATAAGTTTTTAAAAACACAAACAAAATAAGCCCATCTTTTTCCTATTTTCGAGTTTTATTTTCTTTAAACGTGGGTTCATTTTACCGGCAGCCATAGAAGGTATATTTTCTACCTGCTTCATGGAGTGGGCTTATTAGATATTTCTTGGTTGTATTTTTAGTTATGACCCATTTAATAAGCTAGGTAACTTGTTTAAATAATTTAATGGCTCATGTGATTTATTACTGTGGGGCTAAAGAAAGTGTAGCCTCGGCCCAGACCCAATTTATCTTAAGGACCGCAGCCCAAGCCGAGGAGGGCCATTGCCAAGGACGACATCCTCCTCGGCACTTCATTAAATGCCCAAAGAAAGGAACAAGCCGAGTGTAGCGGGCAGGGCCAGGAAAAAAGCAGCCAACACAGTAATACAGAATTCGGCGTCTGACAAACCCATGCCCATGCCCATACGCCTTTCCAGTAACTCCCAACCACTCTAGGTATGGGTCAACTGAACAGGCCTGCACCCCAAAAGTAGAAATCAACATGTGGACACAAAAAAGGGGAATGAGACACCAGTATAAAAGGCGAAACAAACAAAGATAAAGGGGGGCTGGCCACAAAGGAGTTTGGCTAGGAAGGCCAAGCTCGCCCATGTAGTGTTCCCCGTAGGAACTACGACGAAAACCACTCACTTATGCCCAGGTCATACCTTTCAAGCCCACTCTCTACAAATGATATTGTGGGAGGCCTTTTTACTTACGAGTCCAATTTTATCTTGGAGTTGTTACAAATTGTGCCCCTACAATTGGCGCCGTCTGTGAGAAGGTTTGTGTCTTGGCATAGGCGGTGGTGTGGGACAATACCCTTGTCATTTTCTACCAGCCAGTTACAGCGTGCTATCGTAGAGCTTCGTTGGGGGCTATGATTCTTGACTAGGGGCTACACTTTATAGCGTCAGCCACGCAGATGGGTCAAGGGGCTCGGCCGAGGATTTAATTCCCCTAAAACCAAAGCCCCATAGAAGAAAAATTACAAGTTTTGGACAGAACTAAGGCCTTGTATGGTCCTCGGACTCAAGCCTCTGGGGAAACCAACTACTTAAAAGAAAAATTACAAGTTTTGGACAGAACCAAGGCCTTGTATGGTCCTCGGACTCAAGCCTCTGGGGAAACCAATTACTTAAAAGCAAAATTACAAGTTTTAGACAGAACCAAGGCCTTGTATGGTCCTCGAACTCAAGCCTCTGGGGAAATCAACTACTTAGAAGAAAAATTACAAGTTTTGGACAGAACCAAGACCTTGTATGGTCCTCGGACTCAAGCCTCTGCGGAAACCAACTACTTAAAAGAAAAATTACAAGTTTTGGACAGAATCAAGGCCTTGTATGGTCCTCGGACTCAAGCCTCTGGGGAAACCAACTACTTAGAAGAAAAATTACAAGTTTTGGACAGAACCAAGACCTTGTATAGTCCTCGGACTCAAGCCTCTGGGGAAACCAACTACTTAAAAGCAAAATTACAAGTTTTGGACAGAACCAAGGCCTTGTATGGTCCTCGGACTCAAGCCTCTGGGGAAACCAACTACTTAGAAGAAAAATTACAAGTTTTGGACAGAACCAAGGCCTTGTATGGTCCTCGGACTCAAGCCTCTGGGGAAACCAACTACTTAAAAGAAAAATTACAAGTTTTGGACAGAACCAAGGCCTTGTATGGTCCTCGGACTCAAGCCTCTGGGGAAACCAACTACTTAGAAGCAAAATTACAAGTTTTGGACAGAACCAAGGCCTTGTTGGTCCTCGGACTCAAGCCTCTGGGGAAACCAACTACTTAGAAGAAAAATTACAAGTTTTGGACAGAACCAAGGCCTTGTATGGTCCTCGGACTCAAGCCTCTGGGGAAACCAACTACTTAGAAGAAAAATTACAAGTTTGGACAGAACCAAGGCCTTGTATGGTCCTCGGACTCAAGCCTCTGGGGAAACCAACTACTTAGAAGAAAAATTACAAGTTTTGGACAGAACCAAGGCCTTGTATGGTCCTCGGACTCAAGCCTCTGGGGAAACCAACTACTTAAAAGAAAAACTACGTTACATGGGCCTTAGGATCTATCCGAGGAGAATTCCCCCATTAACGGTTGGGTTAATCCCTACACTGAATGGATTGCCCAGCCTACCCTCGAACCCTCAGTACCAAAGGGATTGATGCAATTTAGAGCAGTATGCTACCAAAAAACACAATTGAGGTCTCTCACTGCTCGACTACCCTCTCGGATGAATTATTTAGAGTTTATCGTTCTCGGACATTGGTCTAGCATGCATCGCGCAGCACTCAGCCGCTATCCCGGTTAGTTCCAAGAGTTTAATTTATTGAGGATTACCATTGTTATACTTGATAATGTCCATAAGTTTGAACTAGTAGGAAACTGTGTTAAAGCATTTTTCTGCTCCGAGTATCATTAGAGGCAAGCTTATATTTAATATTCATGCACAAAGTAGTTGTTGCAGAAAAGAAAAGTATATAGAAAGAAATAAACTCATCTTTTATTAAGACAAAGGAATAGTACAGTGTACAATGAAAAGCTGAAATAAGCTTACATTAAAACTAACTACGTAAGTAAAAAGAAAAATACAAGAGAGTAAAGATAAAGCCGAAGGAGAAGCACAGAGGAAAGGTTGGCTGCTGCGCCGAGATGTTGAGTAAGGGAACCACTCCTCAATACTTTTACATGCCCATAACTCAGGCAGCAAAAGAACCCGACGAGGGGCCTGCACCTTCGAAGAAAAGGTGCAGAGAGCACCTGGCTTTGGGCCAGCGCCGCTGAAGAAAAGGTGCAGGGAACCCAACTTGGGGCCTGCACCGTTGAAGAAAAGGTGCAGGGAGCCGGAAGTTGGGGAGCCCCCGCGAAAATTTGCCTGCAACAAGGCAGACGGCGCTGATGGCGGAAATTCCTTCTTCTGACATGCCAAAAATCTGGTATGACCAGAACCTGCTTCGGATTTTGACTAAAAGAGAGAGGAAGACCATCTTCCCCCTATCAAAGCGGAGGACCGGCTTGAATCTGTGCCATCCTTGTCCGTACCATATCACCTTGAGGATTTGGTGCCTCTGAAGCGGGTAAAGACCCTTCATCCCCACTCATGCCTCAAGCATATTAACCTAAGGCTAAATGACACTGAAAATGGAGACTGAGTATGGCAGATGGATTATGTTTCTGAAGGAAGCAGAAGGGTTTGTATACAAGGGGAGTGACCCCCTATCCTATTTATACACAGAGCAAACCGGTGGCATTTAACTTGTGCAAATTTCCAAGGAACGCTACAGACAAAGCAGACTGGGCTCAATTTCCAACCTCATCCTTAGCCGTAGGATCTGAAGATCCTCGTGAAGGCACGCCTCGAATACCGAAATATCAAAAGACTCCGCGCGAATGAAAAATAAAGGCGCGTCCCTTGTTTTGACACGATTCCCGAGTAAATGGAAAAATGCAAATATTTATAGAGTACAGAATCAGAACGGGCTATGATGTAGGCCCAACATTATCAAAACCCTCCTTCCCAACTAAAAGTCGGGCAGCAGGCTTTTGAGGGGCTATTGTGGGGCCAAAGAAAGTGTAGTCTCGGCCCAGGCCCAGTTTATCTTAAGGACCGTAGCCCAAGCCGAGGAGGGCCATTGCCGAGGACGACATCCTCCTCGGCACTTCATTAAATGCCCAAAGAAAGGAACAAGCCGAGTGTAGCGGGCAGGGCCAGGAAAAAAGCAGCCAACACAGTAATACAGAATTCGGCGTCTGACAAACCCATGCCCATGCCCATACGCCTTTCCAGCAACTCCCAACTACTCTAGGTATGGGTCGACTGGACAGGCCTGCACCCCAAAAGTAGAAATCAACACGTGGACACAAAAAAGGGGAATGGGACACCAGTATAAAAGGCGAAACAAACAAAGATAAAGGGGGGCTGGCCACAAAGGAGTTTGGCTAGGAAGGCCAAGCTCGCCCATGTAGTGTTCCCCGTAGGAACTACGACTAAAACCACTCACTTATGCTTAGGTCATACCTTTCAAGCCCACTCTCTACAAATGATATTGTGGGAGGCCTTTTTACTTACGAGTCCAATTTTATTTTGGAGTTGTTACAAATTGTGCCCCTACAATTACATATAGACAGTTTTATGAATTGCTATATAATGAATTGAATTTTTTTAACCAAATTTGGAGGTTTTATGAATTGCTACATAATAAATAGGAGAAAATAACTTTAAACAGGGTTGGAGGAAACTTTTTTAAATGTTTTTCCCCCCTTTAGTTCTAACTTTCCAAAAATTTAATTTTGACCAAAAGGCTGCCTAAGTTGTTATAAAAATTATTGTGTTTTATAATTAATTTTAATAATAGGGATCATATAAATGCATAATTGGGTTGGATCCAAATATTTTAGTGTAAAACCCAAATCTTAGTGGGTTTTAAAATTTAAACCCAAAGAAAAAATTGTAAATCCTCATTATAAGGGTTAGGTTGAATCAAACAATTAATCCATTATAAAATTAATCCATTGTCATCCCTATTGTCTAGGTATGACTACACATTCTTTAAATAATTTTTTAAGATAAAAGAAACAAATACAAATAATCTATTTCAAATTATGAGGTACACTTAAAATACTTCATAGTTCCTCGAGAATAAAGACAAGATGTTTCCCTCACCGTTTCCCCCAAAACACTAGCCTCTAAAACGTAAGAAATGTTTTGTTGCATGCTGCATGCAAAACATTCACAACAGGCATTGAGCCCACCAGAAAGTGTTGTGAGTGTTTCGCACATCCGATACATGCAGAAACATATGCATGGGACTCACGTACGTGTTGTGAGTGTTTTTGCTCCATGCAACGAAAACACCAACGTAACTTACATGAGGTCATGAACTACTCTAATATGTCAGTTACTATCTCTTTCTCTCTGTATACACTAATGGAGACAGATGAGCTTGCAGGAAAACTTGGTGGAAGAGGCTGTTGCAAAGCTTCAATCTTTGAAACTCCTGCTGCCTCATGAGAACCATTCAACTCCCAAGAGATCAACAACGAAAAGTTCTTGAAAACGAAACAACTCAAAGTTCCTCAAAGTCTGAACAAGGAAAAGACGTCTTCCACGTGTTTGACAAAATACAGCCGCAAGACCGGTGCTCAGTGGAGATTCAGATTGGTGAAATAACGCTTCAGAGATTGGTCCATTATCATCCCAGTACTGGTAATATATATATATATATATATATATATATATTTATATTATTTTTTTTCTCGAATTCCTGTCATTATTTGCTTTAGCTATTTTGAAATTTTGAATTTGCTCAAAAGATTGACCAATTATTGTGTCATTGTGAAACCAAGAATATAATATATATATATATATATATGTATGTATGGTAAGAAAATTAATCAGGAGGAAAAAGTAACATGTAGTAAGGCTTGTTTGGTAACATGGGTTTGACCTATATATTTCCTCAATTCTTGTGGGTTAATTGTACAAGTAACGTGTGTAAATTGTAATATGTGTGATCGTACTCTGTAAGAAAAGAATGAAGAGAAAAATTGGAATAAAAAACAAAGTTTTAGACTAGACTAGCTCGCTCGAGCAAGAGGCCCTAATGGAAGCAAATAGGGATGGGTAAATTATAGGGAGTGTATATCAACACTTAATAAGTGCTAATTGGCAAATCAAAAGTCTCTATTGGCACTTAGCCAAGACCACTCGAGAGAGAGAAATTGCTATCTGAATTTAGTGAATTCTGACTTAGTTATATCTTAGAGACAAAGTTGCTAATAACCCTTTAGCAAATTATTGTACAGGAGCCAATAATAGTCTTAAAGATAGCAAATTCATTTGTGTCTCTAAGAGATTAAAGTTTTTTAGAGTCTTTAGTTGTTCAGTGTTCACCGCATAATCCCCAAACATCAATTCCATATTGGGGGGGTGGTGGGTGAGCTATGGCAATTGGGATGTGGTGGGTGAGATTTGGCAATTATGGAATGACAATGAGGATTTCTATTGCTCTCGGCGTCGGCGTGTGCTATTGGTTATAGTGGCTGGTAGGATTTCTTTGAAAAACAAAGATTTTGTCATCTTTCATGCATCATTTACCAAAAACAAATATTCTTTTGTCATTGTCATTGTCATACATCATTTTCCAGCCAAATATGGCTATTTTGGCCATGACCTCTCCCAAGTCCCACCAAGAAGTGAACTACTCTCCGACTAGGCAGTTAGCCAAGCCAACTACCCACGTCTCTAATAACTACCCCAGAGGATAGTTATGGACATCTCTCACTCTCACTCTCACTCTGTTAATGGAAACAATGAATTTGTGGGACAGCTTGGTTGAAGAGGCACTGGCAAAGCTCAAATCTCTGAAACTCGTGCGGCATCTGAGACCCATTCACCTCCCCAGTGACCAACAACCAAAACCCATTGAAAATGAACCTCAAAGCAACTCAATATCAGACCAAGAAGAAGCAGGAAAAGAAGTCTTCCAGATGTTCGATGAAATGCAGCAGTGGGAACGGTCCTCTGTGGAGGTCCACATTGCAGAAGAAACGTTTCAAAGCTGGGTCTGTGAAATTTCCACCACTGGTAAGCTTCTTTTTTTTTCTTCTCTCCAAATGCCTATCTTTATTTGTGGGTGATGTTTGAAATTTGAATATGCTCTGCATATATTGGTTATGTATGCAAATTATAATAGTGAATTGCCAACCAAAAAAAAATAAAAAACAGGGTGATTAACTATTGTGTTAGTAAGTCATTGTAAAACTAAGGGTATTATATATACATGTGTATGTCTGGTGAGAAAATAAGAGTGTGAATTTTAGTGAGGGGGTAGTGAGGGTTGAATGCCAAATGGGTTTGACTTATTTCATTGTCACATGCAAGTATGCAACTCTTGTGAGTCAACGGAGTTCTGTTTTGGCTAGGGTGTAATACTAGAATGCGAATAGGGGAAACTAATGTTCTTGGGGCGTGTCTGGATGGATATATAGGCTGCTAAATGATGCATTGGCAGATGACAAGTAAGGTCGGGTGAGGACAGCAAGGTTAAGTTTGATGTGATGTGAAGTTTGGGCAAATGATATTGAAGAATATGGTGAACAAGAATGCTTAAGTCAGTTATGCATAGCAGTTATAAGCCATTTATTGGAACTTTTTTTCACAATCAGGTGTGTCTTATCTTTTGCTCTCAGCGAGTACCTAGCTATATGGTGTCAATTGGGCATGACAAGATGTCTTAGTTTTAGAAGATCTGCATTATGTCTCCATCACCATCATTTTTTGTCAGGCCAACGCCCTCCAATGAGGATAAGCTTCTTGCATCTATGACCGGACCCAAAATTTTCATCAAAATTAAAGCATGAACCCTTGTCTTGTCTCTCCTTAAGCTCTATACGAGTATGTTTCTTGTTATAATTATTGGTAGGATGTAAGTTTCTAACAGATAGAGGCAAGGCTCCTTATAATCTTTAGCTGAAAGTAGTCAATGCTTTTATTTTTATAAGTAAATTATAAGTGATGTAATTGCTCCAGTTGAAGTAGTCAATGTTACGGATGGTACTTGGCTTCATAGAGACAAGCAAGTCCCTTGTAGCTGATAAAGTGGTTGGTTTAGAGCTTGGACCTCAACACTTACGGTGTTCCTTGAGTCCACTAATGAAACAACCCACTTGATATGATGGTTGTAACCCACCTACACAGTTGAGAAACTTTCTGAACTGGTTTTGGTACTCTCTTTGAACCCGCTTGTTTGAGTTTGGTCATATCATCAAAAAAAATTGTCAATCTCTGTTGGTCCATATCGGGTATACAGACTGAGTGACCAAATAAATAAATTTTCTTCTTTTTTTGGCTAGTTGATACCATAGTTGCGCTTCATCATCAAGGTGATATGCGCTAATGCGGCCAAGGGAATTTATTGTTTCGCAAAATTTTGAAATTCAAAGAATTGTTCCACCTACATGACACAGTATTTTGGAATTCAAAGAATTATTCCACCTCCCAAAGTGACCAAGTAATAAAGTAATATGTTTGAAAGAAAATTCTTTTTATTTTAATTTTTTTTTTAATAAGATTTTTTTTTTTTTTTTTTTTTTTTTAGAAAAAAGGACCTAGAGGAGCCTAAAGACTACAAAAGAATAGAATTACATATAGAGAGACAACAACTATATAAATTCAAGGATGGAACTAGAACTAGTGAATCCCCATTCTCTAGTCCAATCAAATAAAGAGCCACAAAACAAAGCTACCAAAAGGATTCCTGATGTCTTTGTATCCTCAAACATATGATGATTTCATTCCCACCAAATTGTCTACATTAGACACAAACGGAACTAATTTCCAAATGTCTGATGAATGCTTACCAAACCAATTCCTCTAACCAAACAATAGGTCTATGACCTTACCTGGTAGCAGCCATTGAATCCTGAAAGATCTGAATGCAAATCCGGTTGTTGAGGGAGTGGTTGTGGCGTTATGGGAGAAAGGAATGGGCATTATGGTGGAGGGTTATTGAGTTGAAATACGGGTCTTCAGTGTATATTGGTGATTGGGGAGGTTTGGGGCTCGCATGGAGTGGGTTTATGGAAGTATGTTCCTTGAGGATTGGGATAGTTGGCATGTCCTCAGATAGATGTCCGGTGTAGTAATAGAGCTAGATTTTGGCATGATTTGTGGCTTGTCCCTGCCAAGGGTGGCTTTCTTTTCTTGGTGTGTGTCTTAGGGTTGGGTATTGATGACAAACAACTTAAGGAAGAGGAGTATAATTGTTATGGTGAGGTATTTCATGTACCTAATGGAGAGGATATGAACCACCTATTCCTACACTGTTCTGCAGCTTTGGACCTATGGGCATTGATATTTTGATTATTTGGAGTCTATTGGGTGATGCCCTCTATGGTACAGGAAGTGTTAGTGGCATGGAAGGAGGGTTGGTTTGGAGGGGGAAGTATTGGGACAATATGGTGGGTTGTTCCGTTGTGTCTTATTTGGTGCATCTGGTGTGAACAGAATGCTCAATGTTTTGAGGGAGAAGAACTCATTGTGTTTAAATTGAAATATCTCTTTCTAAAGACTTTGTATGAGTGGACTTCTATGACTTCCTCTTTCTCTGTAGATGGGTTTCTTTCTGGATTCCCCGAGTTCTCATTTGTTGCCGATTTTTCTTTTCTTTGTTTTTGCTCTTTTGTTTTTTGAATTGCCTCTTGTATACAGCCTGTATTCTTGGGCTTTCTCCAATTCTCCTTTTTTTGGTTTTCAATGAAATTATTTACTTATCAAATTTATATAATGTATATTATAAAGCTTACCTTAAGAACTAATACTAATCTCTTCTACTCCTAATAGTTAAAGATAAGCTCTGATGATTGTCTACAATTTTATTTGAATAATGACTTGAAGGAAGATAAACTTAAACTAATCTGAAGTCAATTCGAGATCTGCCCATGTGTTGGTCCCTTGCCTCGTGCATCCATGCAGTCCATGAGCCATAACAGATGTAATGTGACTTTTGGGGGAAAGCTATTGAAGAATGTGGTGAACCAGAATGTTTGAATTTAAATTAATTATGCAGAACAATGATGAACCAGTTATTAAAAAAAATTTCATAATCAGAAGTTTCATATATTTTGCTATAACCAAGTACTCTTATGTGTCTATTGGGCATGAAAAGATGTTTTAGCCAGAAGATATGCATATTTCTATCCCGTTACCATTTCTGTTCTCTACTCAGGACTCTATGGACAATCTTGGTGCTAAGACATAGTTGGACCTTGAATATAACTAATACGTAGCATCTTATCATTTTCATTGACATGGATCATTGCAGGAGAAGAAGTAACTGCTAATGAAGAGGAGTCCCATCCTCAGCAGTTCAAAAAGCGAATTTTGTTCTCTGGAAATGATTATTTGGGATTGAGATCACATCCAACCATTAAAAGGGCTGCTTCGAAGGTGTGCTTTATGATATTTCTTTTAAAGAAAAATTTTGTAAGACACTTCTAAAACATTATGAACTTTATTGTAAACCAGGCAGCCCAAGAACATGGAATGGGCCCAAGGGGTTCTGCTCTAGCTTGCGGCTATACTAATTACCATAGGCTACTTGAATCATGCTTGGCAGATCTAAAGAAGAAAGAGGTAAAAATTGTATTACTATAATTCCTTTAGCATTTTATGTGTTTTCTTTCTCCCTCCATCTGTGTTTGTTCTTATATATAGCCATTTCTAAATAAAGCTGACTTGATCACAGCAATAGAACTCAAAAATATAGGAGTATATAAGAACCTCATAAAACATAACTCATAAAACATT
Source organism: Quercus lobata (assembly GCF_001633185.2). Lineage (NCBI taxonomy): Eukaryota > Viridiplantae > Streptophyta > Magnoliopsida > Fagales > Fagaceae > Quercus > Quercus lobata. The sequence continues at coordinate 19,789,902 of NC_044912.1, read as the reverse complement.
GGCATAAACTAGGGAGTTGGAATTCTACATCTATGTTGATTTGGTTGTAGTGGTTATGATTATGTATGGATTTGCGAAATGTAATATGGTTGGTTGAAACCACAGATATCAATAATGTGGTATCCTTGCAGGTTTAATACTTCTGGTTTTGTTCTTATGATAACAATCTGTCATTCATGTTTGACCTTTTCTACTATTTCAACAGAAAAATGATGAATTCTTGTTTAAATTTTTGCTATAGGATTGCCTCCTTTGCCCAACAGGGTATGCAGCCAACATGGCCTTGATGGTATCAATAGGAAGTATTGCCTCCCTCTTGGCTGTAGGTAGTAAACCTTTAGAGGAGGACAGGATTGCCATATTTTCTGATGCCCTGAATCATTCATCAATTATAGATGGTATTTGTCTGGCTGAGCGCCAACAAAGTGTGGAAGTGTTCATTTATCGACATTGTGACATGTCTCACCTTAATGCACTATTGTATGTTGTTACCTTATGTCCTAATTTTTCAGTGTCCCTACGACTGTCAAGCATACTCTACCCAGGACTCATTATTGCAATGCATTTTGTGTTTTGACAGATTGAAATGCAAATGAAGAAGAAAGTTGTTGTAACTGATGGGTTAGTCATGTTATGAGTGTTCCTTTATTTTTTTCATGCTCCAAGTGGCTGAGACAAAAACCAAAAATTGAGAACCAGGAAAACACAGTTAACTGTTTTAATTCTCTGTGAAATTCTAAATTTTCTTGTCTTTTATCGATATATTAAACTTTCAAACAGGCAAAACTTTTATCTTCGATTAGATTGAGAATCATTGTCAACAAAATTATTTTTAGATGATTGATAAAACTTATCAAAACCACAGTAAACGATTTACAGCACAAATTAACAGAATCAAGTAGCTAAGTGGCAAACTAGACCACCTACTTCACATACACATGGAACTAATTATCATGAGAAAACAGAGCAATTTGAAAATAAAAAAACAGTGTTAAAAAAGCCAGAAAGATCACAAGTAGGGAATCTCCACCCTCCAAATACAACAAGCAGTTGCTCTGAATAGTTTTAGTTATCTTCTTTGGCTGCAATCTATACCTGACATTGTTAATATAACTTCTAGCAAATCCTCTTCAGGTAAGAATTTTCCAACATGAATTTTGTGGTCCTTTCTCTCCCAATACTATAAACGGTAGCTGCCAAGTTAGCCTGGCTATGGTGCTTTTGAAATCACCATGAAGCTTATCTGTGGCCCACCAAACTTCAGCATCCTATCATCCCACCATTTTGTCATACAAGCACCTTCTACAAATGGCTGACCAAATCCTTCTAAGAAGGGGTAATAAGAACAAAAAAAGTTCTCTCTAGATTCCATTCTACTCCTGCAGAACTGACACAGTGCGCCTCCATTGAAGCCCCACTTAACCATTCTTTCCTTTGTAGCAATTTGATCTTGAATAATCATCAAATTGATAAAAGCAGACCAATCTTCACCATTTAACGTTTAACTTGCTTCCTTTAGCTCTATGCACTTCCCAAGCATAACCACAACTGAATACCCCATTTGAAGTAGCAGTCCACAAGATTTTATCCCTCCCACCATGAATTCTAACTAGAGCCACCTGAGCTTGAATGAGAATCATATTATCTGATCCATTCCTCAACATTAATATTATTTATGTTTGTCTTCTAAACTTTCTTGTGACTTCATTATTTTGAAAACTAACATTTCAAACATGTGTATGTGCATGTACATTGTTATATTTCATAAATGACTTCAATCTGTTTTTATTGCAGTTTGTTTAGTATGGATGGGGACTTTGCACCAATGGTTGAAATTGTGAAGCTTCGCAAGAAGCATCAGTTTTTGTTGGTTGTTGATGATGTAAGTCATTTTTATGTAGTGATGTTTATGCAATCAAAAGAAGCTGTTTAAGAACCTGTCTTGTGCACATGGTAGTCATCGTTGGATTGAAGTTAACCCTTCAATCTAAAGTCTGTGATTCTGATTTGACAGCTAAGGCATAAAGATTATGGACTAATCTGTTTGTCACAGTTTATTTTCTAAATACAGATCATGTACTACTTTTTAAAGGTTTAGTTTTTCTAAATACAGATATACTTTTACGTAGTTTATTTTTAATCACAATAAGCCAAAGAAAATGAACTCTCCCAAACATAATTTATTACTATTAACTTTTTTTTTTTCCCTTCAACTTGCACTTTGGTTTAGATCATGTATGGCACTAAGAAAAATGGCTTCTTCCTGTTTACCTACTTTAATGCTTTTATATGCTTTGAAAATTAGTGTTACTGTTGTTGAGAGTTCTTTTTAGGCTCATGGAACTTTTGTTTGTGGTGAAAATGGGGGTGGAGTTGCTGAGGAGTTCAATTGTGAAAAAGAGGTTGACATATGCATTGGTACTTTGAGTAAGGCCACAGGCTGCTATGGTGGATTCATAGCATGCAGGTAACTGTTCTAGTGTACTCTTCATCTGTGGTATGATACAAAAGAATAAAAATAAATCAATAGGAGTAGGGCTCATCTAGACAACTCTCAGGAACATATGACTTCTCACTGTATTGGACATAGCATGCAAACTATTTTTCTTATTATTTTCTATAACTAGCCTTAATATAATGAGTTCCTTGAATGTTTTATCTCTTGTATGTGAAAATATGTCTGATTTGGTTATGCTGCTTTCTGAACACTATATGAAAAGCAAAAGTTGGAAGCTAATCATACAATCAAGGGGTCGCTCCTTCATATTTTCCACTCCAATGCCGGTCCCCGATGTTGTAGCCGCCCATGGTAATTCTTAGCATTCTCTTTTGTTGGGGATCATTTATTGAAACAATAAGCTTATATTGAATGTTTAATTAAAATTAAACTTCTTTCTTGTTCATGGTTCTTGCATGGATTAGGATCCTTTATGGTTTTTAGGGTAATGAAGTTCTTAAATTTTTATTATTATTTGACTTTGCAAGTTGGCATCTGTAGAACCGCTGGCAACATTATTGATTTTTCAGAAAACATTAGAAGCCCTATGTGCACTATGGTAACTAAGTAATATGCAGCCCTGGCTAAATAGGGTTGTGTTTGTGTATATCATAATCATGCAACTACTTTTGTAGCCTTCATAATAAAACTAGAGCTACTCTGAACATAAACCTAGTTCTGGATGACATATATTTAGTGTTCTTGTATGTGTGCCTGTTTTTCTTTGTTTATACTTTATATCGATAAATTACCGATTTCCCCCAAAGCTTAAGCTGTTAGAAAATTGTGAATTTAATAATTTTGTCCATTATTTTAACATTTTTTTTTTATTGTCAACTCAGTGATGTAGGGTTAGATCTCTCATATCACTTTGTAGGAGATATCTATAGAACCAACCCTTATGTAACAATTGCAAATACATCATTTTTAAAATACACCTAAATATATTCTAAGCTTTGATGCTTTCATGCTCTCATTCATATTCTCACATTGTGACATAGGTGATAGGACACTACTAGGGTTGACCTTTGAGGGGTTAATTGTGTGTGTATGGTCATTTGATTTTCTGAAGAAAATATTAAATCATATTATGAGTGATCTTTATATGTTACACTCCCTACTAGAAATTTGATTCTTATTTTGCATAAACTATTTATCCACCTTGCCTCCATAGTGAAACACTTTCTTTGTTAACTGCTTGAGTATGACGTGCAGCTGCTGTTACTGTGGCAAAAAAGGAAACATGGTGTAGAAGGGAAATTTGGAAAAGGGTACAAGACTTTCGTGTTCTTACTGGAATCCCCATCTCAAGTCCAATAATATCTCTTATTGTAGGGAGTGAAGAGAAGGCCCTGCTAGCTAGCCAGTTAGTATCTCTCATTATGATTAAGGTCATTGCTAAAGCAACTACTAAATATGTCAATCATTCTGGAACAGGCATTTGTTGACATCTGGTTTCTATGTAATTCCAATCGGACCCCCAGCAGTGCCTCCGAACTCATGCAGGTTTGTTGTGTACTCTTCATTGTACTTTTGTCTCTCTGTAAGTGTGACTGCAATTTTCTAGTTTAGGTTGTGTTTTGGTGACTCAATCTTACAAATTCGCTTTTATTGCTCTCACTCATTAACCAATAGGATTGTGGTTTGATGCTCACCCCCAAAAAAGTGGGATGTGGTTCCCAAGTGTTCACACTTCACACACCTTTATCTGAAAATATTGTTGCTATTATCTCTCCAATTTGGACTAGTAATTTTGGTTGCCACTGACTGAAAACATTGGATTCATGCCTTAGTGCTCTTTACATGCTCTATCATATTCCACGGTATGTAACCCATCTATTCTGCTGACTAGATTTGTCTATGGTTTGCATAAGCTATTGAAAAAGATAAAACATAACTTTGATATCATGTTAGAAAAGTGAGACATAATGTTGATACCATGATAACATGTATGAGAAAATATGATAAAGAAAATAAAGAAAGAAGAGAAAAATTGCAGGAAAATAACTTGGTTCAGCTTTAGAGGGCTAATTCATAGCAAAAAGCCTTTGATGGCTACATCTTTCTATTAAGTTCTATATATTTCAAGAACCTGTTGAAGGGTAATTATAATAGGCTAAATTTTAAGCAAAACCAAGGTTATAATACTTGCACTACAACTAAGCTTAGGATGTAGTCACTGTGCCAAAATGTTAAGAAACTGATTATGTAATATAATTAGTATCTACGTCAAATCAATGTATATAGTGAAAATGCATATACATATAGATATATAAAAGATGAAAAACAATATAGAGTAAAGATATTGAACAACAAATAAAATCAGATCCAATTCATTCATGTTAAAGTTTGGAAGTCAAAAGCAAAGCTATCAATTATGCTCAGATTTGGGTTTCTGTTCTTATTTAATACTTATTCTGGATGAATTGCTTGATGTTTTTATCAAACTCAAGAAGTTATCTTTTTATTCTATTTTAGGCTCAGGGTGACTCTCAGTGCAGTGCACACAATGGAGGATCTGAAGAAGCTCACCACAACACTCTCGCAGTGCATTAATTTCAAAGATGTTGACATTCAAATCTCAAATAAAAAAGCAAAGCTGTAGTGTTTGGATTCTTTTTCTCCCCTCCTGGATTGCATTAATTCATTTCTGCAATATGGATTGGAATGTTTAAAGTTTACTATATTAAAACAGTGATGATTAAGATACTTATGGGCAGCTTAAGCCAGACAATTCCCTTTCTTTTCTTTTAGCCATCACTTTGTTCACTATTCTTGAGTCTTCCTATGCATGTAAAATGATAAAATCTAAAAACTTGGACCATAACTATAAGCTATCCTTAACTTAAACAGACATCAATTTAAGTCTCTGAACATTGGTCATGAAACAATTTGACTCGCAAGGAAACTATTAGTCCACATGTGCCGAGAAGTTAGAAAAAAGTTAGCACCTGGCAATTGTCCTCAGAAACAATTGAAGGTGTTAAAGGAACCCATATAACTTATGATCTGCTGGGGTAAATACATCCATTTGATTAGCTATATAAGTGGACAGAAAAGGAGCAAAAGAATTTTAAAATGTATTACATTACTTCTTTTCCTTGTTCGAAGGGTACAGAACTTTGTTCAAGATTTTTTTTATTTTTTTATAATTGGATTATGTGGCCTCGCCTTGAGAATTTAGTTTACCCGAGGCTCGATTGGTCAATTGGAGCTGATGCGGTAGTCGAATATGTATAAACACTGTTCTGATAGCAAAAAAGTTTGCTTTTTTTATTTTTATTTTTTTATAATGATATATTGTTGATTTTTTAGAAATATAATTTATGATATATTGTTCATTCATTAATTATGATCTACTACGTAATTATGTTTATTTATATTGCACTTAGTTTAAATTGTGTGGAAGAAAAAGATACTAGTCTACACATTTTGGGGAGGAACTTTCCTATAACATTTGATTCTCATACATAACATTCCTAAAAGAGTTGATTCTCATACATCTTTTAGTAATTATCAAATTATAAATGGTCATGGTTTATTATTCTCATACCATAAAATAAAACAATTTGCGATTTCATACATATTCTCGACCTATGCGGACCTAGAGACTGCACTTATTGAATATTGCCAATAAAAGTCTGCATCAGTTACTCTATTTTTGCATGGTGAAGAAAAAGTGCAACCTAAAGTCCTACACTTCCTAATCACTTCCTTAAAGGTGGAAATAGATCCTTACCGATTAACCCTTTTACAAAGGAAAAATTGAAAAGAATTGTAAAATTTTTGGTGAGTTACAATCAAGCATCGTCTATGTCTCCATGCAGGAGTGTTTTAAATTTCAAATATTCTCACTTCCATGATGATTGCATTTAATCATTCCTTGGAATTGATGAACAAATTAATCATCTTTAAGCAATTAATGTTTTATTAGTTATTACATGATTACATTTTCAGTCAGCAAGGAAAAGAATTAGGTAGAATAGCTTATCTATATTTTGGATTTGACAATGAGAATTAGAATGATTGGCTACAGTTGAAGAAAAATATCAACAAAGGAGATCCTGGGAACCTGTGCAGCACCATGAGATCGAGCAACACGATTGATTTTTCATGCATACTTGAGTGCCTTTGAGAATCCTTTGACATGACGTAGGGGATGAACTTGAAGTATACCTACATTGGCACAGCATATCACCATTTTCTTACAAAAGTACACAAGCAATAAATATAAAGAGAAAAAAAAAAAGGTGAAATGCAGAGTTTAATGCAATGTGTTTTTTTAATGCTTTATTATCCATGATAATGATAATGAATAATCCTTAATCCTCCCTCCAAAGCCAATATTGAGGGAAACAAGAGAGGTGAATTCTTATTATTTGGGACTGTTATTTGTGAAGCCATTTGGAGAGCTAGAAACCAAGCCATCTTTGAAGGCCAAGAAACTAATCCTCTTGAGCTTTGCCAGAAAGTTGATAAGACCATAGTTGAGCACAGAAGGTCCATGGTAGTCCGTTTGGGCTTCCAATTGCCGAAACCAGTACAAGGGTGGAAGAAACCCCCTAGAGATTCAATCAAGACAAATGTTGATGCTGCTTTCAAGGATGGTAGCTCCTCCATTGCAGTTGTTGCTAGAGATTGGAGAGGGGAAGTGGTTTTTGCTTGTGCTAAGAGAGTATATACCAACCTCCCTCTCCAGACAGAGGCAGAAGCCATTAAATGGGCCTTAAGCTTAGCAAAAAGACTTGCAGCAGCTATAATGGTGGAGAGTGACTCCAAAGACTGTGTTAACGTACTAGCACCTTCTTGCAAAAATGCTCCCTGGAGAATTAGAGGTATTTGCAATGAAATTCTCAACCTGATTTCGCTTATCCCTGGCTGTCATGTTAGCTGGATCCCTAGGGGAGCAAACAAAGCTGCTCACTCTCTAGCTAAGTGGTCATTTTTGAACAATGTTTTTGGGTCCTTTGATGTTGGTTTTGGCCCTCCCTGTTTTGAGCTTATCATTAAGGATGAGGCTCTTGTTTCCTAATTGTTTTTTCTGTCTTTGTTTTGTGAATAAAATTCTTGTTCATGAAAAAAAAGAAAAAAGAATAACTGAGATAGGAAAAATTCAAATTGAAATAATTTCATAAAATTTTGGATTTTAATTGAAATTTTTAAAAATTTATAACCTAATTTGAAATATGGCTAAAATTAGAGTTGTAACGAGCTGAGCGAGTAATAAAGGTTTGAGCTCAGCTCAACATAAAAGTATAATGTTCAAACTCAGTTTGAGCTCGAACCAAGCTTGCAAATAATATTCAAGTTGGAGCTCGTAAGAAAGTTGAAAAGCTTAAGCTCGGCTAAATTCGTTACTCAAACCGAACTCGAGCTAAATATCAAGCTCAAACTCGAGTTTAATATCATGATTTTGAGCTTGAGTTCCAACACAAATACATTGTCAAGCTTATTTAATTTAGACAAATGATTCCAACACCCAATTAATAAGTCTCAGTAAGATATGAGTTTATTTATCAAGTACATATGAAGCTTATTACCAAGCTCGAATTTATTTATTTATTTTTTAATCGAACCCTATTGTTTACAAACCTATCCATGAACATTTTTTTTCTTTTTGTTTTTTTTGCTTGGGCTTGGCTCGCTTGTTAAACAAACCTAAAACAAAGACTTGAACTTGGCTTATTTTTAAACAAATAAAACTTAAACGGACTTTTTATATGAAAATGTTTTTATTTATAATAATAATAATTGATTTAGAATATGTATGACATTCTTCCTCATGTTTAGTAGCTTTGACAACAATTGACAAAAAAGCCATAAAAAATTAAATATTTGTGAATTCACTAAAATTAGTCATAACCATTTAGATTTCCTAGCTTTTTTTGTGATATATAAACACACACACACACACACACACACACACACACACACACAAAATCAACATTGTAGTATTTATTGATTACTAATATGATAAATAAATATTTTTTATATTAATTATTTTAAGTGGTTCATTAATTATTTAAGTATAATGAAGTTTTGATGTTAGCTTTCTCAGATTTATATGAGAAAAAAAATTATTAGAAATACGGTATTCTTGCTCAAATTTAGTTACTTTTGCAACAACGGAACCAAAGTCCAACAAAAGAAAAAAAAATTAAAATAATACACAATCAAGAATGTGTGTGTATATATATATATATATATATATACTAGTATTATGCCCATGCGATGCACAGTTTAATCAAGAATCATGTGTAACTTCAAGAAATATTTTTGAGAAATACTAAGAGTTAAGACCTTGGCAATAAGTTTGCATTGATAATTGAAAATAGCTTCATTAGCATTGAGATGTCATAAGAATTAAAAAATAATACCTTTTTGTGAGTTGATCTAAAAAAAAAAAAAAACCTTTTTGTGAGGTTTGCACATTCTCCTAGGTTATAACTTCAAGGTGTTTAAAACTTTAATGGATCATGCCATATCTTGACCAATATCCTTTTTTAACCCTATACCTTCAATAAATCTCATTTTAGCAATTATTTTCTTATCCAATTCCGGTGTATATTTCAATTGATCCAAACTTGCTAAGCCAACTACACCTTAATTTTTGAGATTTTTATCTTTCTTGAGAATCCTTTGTTGTGATCATATCCCAATAGATTATCGTTGATGAAGATCTAGTTAATTAAGTTCCAACAATTCAAGCTTATTGTAAATAATCACTTTCAAAATTCTAATAACATGAATACTTCCATTTTTTTCTCCTTAGAAAATTTAGGTGAAAGAATAAAGAATACATACCAAAAGTAATGAGGATTGATCATACTTACCAATTATGGAATAAAAATCTTTATGATACATGAAAATAGCATCCATGACTCCACAAATGAGTACGTGCCTCCCTCCATGGCCAAATAGAGATGGTCAAAATAACTAAGCTTTTCAAAGTTCCCTTCAAAATCTATAGCTTTAAAGAGTTCCAATATAGTTAGTTGTAGTATAAATAATATGATGTATTTTATGAACATAATGAAACAAAAAAGGAGAAAAAAAATTACAGGATAGAGTTAAATAACCTTGGAGAGGAAATAGAACCTGTAGCTTTCATTATAGGCATCCTTAAAATATATACCAAAAAAAATAAAATAAATAACAATACAAAAAATATAACCTTCATGAACAGTCCGAATGAGAAGTTTGAGGGAGGCAGAGCAAAAATATTTATAATTTTTTTTTCCTGATTGATTTTTATTCCCTATGATCTAATCGCAAGTTTTAGATATACTTGAAGGTAAGCAAAAATTGCAGCAATTTTTTTTAGATAGACAGAAAATCTTAATTGTTCTTATCAACTTTTCCTCTACTAATCTTTGGACAAATACAAAATTTTACTTTTTCTTATCAACTTTCCTCTATTTAGCTTAATATTGATATCAACATTTTTTTTCCTTAACTTTATGAATAATTGTAACACGGTGGGAAAGATTAATTATTAAGAGTTTGAGTTTGAGACAAAGAGTTTAATTAGAATTAAGGATTTCAATCTTTGTATATCTCCATATAAACCACAACATATAAAGCACTTCAATTATAACATACGGATTCAATGAAACAACACACGTTCATAATTCAAGATTGAAATCTATTCAATCACACGTATTCGTCCAGCCAAAAACAAAAACAACTGGCAATGTTATAATAAAGCTTTAATAAAACATCGATTCTACACGTCCCTTGATTGGCAATGTTATAGATTTCAATCTATTCTATAATTATGGTTTGACAATGTTGGATTCTTATCCACCTAGAAATTATAGTTGAAGAAAACTTTTTTTTTTTTTTCCTTAAAATCTAAAAATCTAAGAAAATTTCTCCAATTTGGTGTCGCCACTTGGCGCAACCATGGCGTCTAAGCCCAACTTTTATTATATATAATATAATATGATATGGATTGGGTTCAAGTTACACTTATTATAACTCTAAGTAATGAAACCAATCAATATTTTTTTAATTGAATGTGAATTTTGACAAATCGACCGTTGGATTACATTATCTTTATATATTCTCCATGCTTGCAAAATTTCAATGGTAATCAAAGATCAATATTCATGTTATCTATCAATTGTATAAATTTGAGTTTTTGTAGTTTAAAATAATATATAAAAGATGAGTTTATGGATCGAATGGTAAATAACATCAGATTGGTATAAACTTTGGCATGCATGTTTAGAACACACAGAACATGTAATCCAACGGTGAAATTTAGAAAATATAAATTCATTAACAAGTAGTTGGGTGGTGTAATATTCAAGTTTTATATATATATATATATATATATATACACATACATATGGAAACAACATTGTAGCATTGTTCTATGTAATTGAAAAGATTACTTATATGATAAATACATATATTTTTTATATTAATTATTTAAAGTGGTTCATTAATTATTTAAGTATATTGAAATTTTGATGCCAATTTTTTAAATTTATATGAGAAACAATTGATTAGAAATATGATATTCTTTGTCAAATTTACTTACTTTTGCAATAGTGGAAACAAAGTCCAAAAAGATAAATAAATAAATTTAATAACAATTTTTGAATTATATCTGTATTTTTATTTATCAAAATGATATTTGCATTTTTTTTAGTAGGCATGAAACAAGTCTATCTATATTAGTCACAATATCATACAATTTTCAAATTTGTAAACACATATAGTATGATCAAATTATTACAAAATTCTTATTGTCTTTTATTTTGTCTATAAAATAAAACAATAAAGATTAAAAAATTTTACAAGTAAAATTATTAAAATATTAGAGAAAACTAAAAAAATGCACTGCACATCACGCGAGAATTAGGCTAGTGAAAAAGTAAAAATGAAAGCTATAATTTGGGCAGTGTACTTACATTTGCTATGAAGAAAGGAATCTCATAATTGAGCAACGAGAGCTCATTCAGTTATTTAAAATATAAAATTCTTTCTCTTTTGGCTAACTAGTTGTAATTTCCTTTGGGTATACCAAATTTAGGGAGCTCAATAGCTTGAACCTAATAACTTAGGTCGATTTCTTGATCAACAAGAAACCTAATCAAATGGCTTGATATAGATAATTTATATAACACCCCTTCAAAATAAACAATTCACTTTTTCCAATAAACCTTAATAACACGATTTTGAAGCTAATATCTCAAAGTAATCCAATCTCCACTCTTCAAAAAATGAGCACCTTAAAACCAACTTTGTAGCCCAACTTTGTAGTGATAAAATTTACAAGAGTCAAAAGTCAAAGCTCAATAAAAGGATATGTCTTGTTCTTGGTTTATTTGGCTTAGTTAAATGTTCGGTTAAGGAGAGTCAAAAGTCAAAGCTCAATAAAAGGATATGTCTTGTTCTTGGTTTATTTGGCTTAGTTAAATGTTCGGTTAAGGAGTTAAGGACAACATAATGCCATAAGTTTGGACTTGGTTGAGAAATATTCAGTGCTTTAAAATAAAAAAAATGGAAACCAAATCAAGTAACTCTTGCATTTGAATGGAAACCAAATTAACTAACTCTTGCATTTGAAGCCTAAACAGTACAAGATTTTCCCACCAAGTATCAAACCTCCCTTTTGATAAGAGAAATTCTCAAAGAAAACCCATTCAGCAAACCATGAGACAAGTCCAGAATAAGCAAGCTTTGATGTCATCTTGGGATAGCAAAAGTTGATGATGATCAAATACTGCCATGCTTTAGAAACAAGAACCCTTCCGAGTAACTTGCTGTGAATGTGGTACGAACCCTTCCGGGTAATTTGCTGACAATTTCAACCTTCGTGCTCTATGCAGACTTTTTCTAGATTGATTTTTCTCATATACATAGACAGAGTAATAAAGCAGCACACCTATCATGTACACAGACAGAGTAATAAACCAGCACACCTACTAGCTAAACATGCCTTAGGGATTGTTAATTTCTCTGCATGGATTAAGAATCAATCCTTATTTTTAAGAAAAGGCTCTTCTCTAGCTAGGATGCAGTATCTTCTTCGCACCATTAATAAAGTTTTCAATCTTCCCATTTAAAAAAAAAAAAAAAAAAAAAACTCTCGTTCTCTTATTCATTAAATAAAATCTGCAAAATTTTATTAGTTTAATTAAGTTAGATCTTACTTCTTAGCTTTTTTTTTTTTTTCGGTATTATGTATAATGGCCGGTCGGACTACACGTATGTACTGCACATCAGTTTTGTTAAGTGTGTCATGGTATGGCAACGTGCTTTTGTGGCGATATATATATATATATATATATATATATAAACGTTTTGACTAAAATTAATTCCTATTAATGTGTGAAAGTAGTTCGCTGGCGAAGGCAAGAATTATTGTTGGGGTCAAGTTGTAACGTTAATATATATATCAAGACAACCTCACACATACATTAATATATATATATATATACACGCTTTTTTATTATATACATATATATATATATATACACACATTTTTTTATTTGATAAGTTATATATATACAGACTCAAAAAAGAAAAAACATAGTATTTTCAATTAAAATTATTTTTGATGGCGATCTTTCATAAAATGAAATTCATTTTTTCCGTTTTCATAGTGAAATTCTTAAAAAGTTTCATTTTAAATACAAATTATCAATTTTTATACTAAAGTAAGTAAAAAATCTCTCAATTAAACTAATGAAATTTTCAAAAACATGAAAGCTCCAAAACTTTGAGAAATAAATTAGACTCCAAACATATTAAAAGCTACCTTACTCTAACTCATTATGTGGAAACTAAAGACACATTTCATGTGTAGTTTTAGTGACAAATTTTTTTTAATGAGTCAATGACTTGTTAATCACCACATAACGAGTTGAAAAATATAGATTCAAACATGTTTAATACCACACTTTATCAAATATTATATATAAGAGCATATTTTACAATAAAAAATAGAATTGTGAAAAATAAAATTATATCTCTATAACTATTAGACCAATTTTTTTTTAAGAGCATTATTGGACTAATTCAAATATTTGGGGAGGTCAACTCTTATTTTTTGTAGACTAAATTTTGAAAACATTAAAATAATTGTATATATATTTAAAAAAATTTCAAAATTTTGGAGGGCATGGCCCACACCCTTATACATTCCTCCGCCCCTGAGTAAGAGCAATAGAGCATGTCCTTTACATGAAGGGGCCGCCGGGGGGTGGGGGAAGTGCCCCTGAACTCTCAAAATTTTCACTAATAATATTAGTATATTGAAATAAAATGTCTTATTTTGCCCTTGACACAAAGGACAACGAACTTTTCTATTTATTGTGTTGTACATGAACTACTTGTCTAACTTTCTTTCAATTCACGGCAACCTTTTTACACCTAATACTAATAGACTTACACTCCTACTACAACTCTTATACTAATTGGTCCCACCTAGTAATGATTAAATAAATAAATAAAACAACCCACTACAAGAGATGGTATTGTGTGTTTTCGTTGCATGTTTCTTCACTCTCACATAAGGGTAGACCCCACACACGAGATGATATTGTCTGTTTCCATTGCATGCTTCTTCACCCTCACATGAGGGTAAAGAAGTATGCAACGGAAACACACAGAAGTTTCTCCCACTACATGGAACAGGAGTCAGAATTCAGAAGCTTAAACCTAATAGAATTTTGAAATATATAATATAATATAATATAATATAAACAAACTACTTTCAAGCATGCTTGACTCTTAATACTTTTACTTTGATTTATTTATTTATTTGAATAATTAAATTATATGTTTAAACTGTTTGTAATTAGATAGATCTCTTCATTTGATTATTCTTAACCATGAATTTATAATTCAAATTATATGTTTAAACTATTTGTATTTAGATTGATCTCTAGATTTGATTATTCTTAAAAATAAATTGATAATTATTTTTAAATAAATTGATAATTATTTTTCTTTATTTTAATGATATGACATATATATTTGTAGTTAATTGAGATTATGGAGAATTCTGATCATAATAATGAGTCCAGGTCAATTCCTAAACGAACTTGTATCGAAGTAGATTCTATATGACAATTGCATTAGCATATAATTGTTTATTTATTTTGTTATTAATATTAATTAATTTTTTACTTTCAATCTTGTCCCTCGACCTAAATTCCTGCCCCGTCACTTTTTACATGCAAAAGTTAAAGATTTAACAAAATATCATGTTGTCTTACACTTCATTTTTTGTTTTTTTAATCTTTATATAACGTCTTACACTCCCTTGACACTCTTCAAATATATCATGTGTCAAATGTAGACATTCTAAAAAATTATTGACACCTAATATTAATTAAAGTATGGACATCATGTGTGTATAATTCCAATGTAAAACAATAATTTTCCTTTTTACATTAGATAAATTATTTAATAAATCTGGGGATAGATTGTATTATCAAACTTGATACATTTTTCTTCTATAGCCCCCAAAACACAAACTAAAAATCAAAATTGTAGGTGCCCAATTTGTTACGATCCCAAGACAGTATTGGGCTCGTACGAAAAGAGGCCCTCACAATATCATTTGTAGAGAGTGGGTTTCAAAGGTATGATCTTGGGCATAGATGAGCTGTTTAGTAGTAGTTCCTACGGGAAATACTGCATGGGCGAGCTTGGTTTCCCTAGCTAAACCCCTTTTCTTTTTTAGCAAGAGTTGTGTGTCCCCCCAGAGCTTTATTTTTTTCTCCTTTTATACTGGTGTTCCATCCCCCTTTTTTGCGTCCACGTGTTGATTTTACTTTTGGGGTGCAGGCCTGTCCAGTCGACCCATACCTAGAGTGGTTGGGAGTTACTGGAAAAGCGCATGGGCATGGGCATGGGCTTGTCAGACGCCGAATTCCGTATTACTGTGTTGACTGCTTTTTCCCTGGCCCTGGCCCTGCCCCTACACTCAGTTTGCTCCTTTCTTTGGGCGTTTAGTGAAGTGCCGAGCAGGAGGTCGTCCTCAGCAATGGCTCTCCTCAGCTTGGGCCGCGGATCTTAAGATAAACTGGGCCTGGGCCGGGGCCACACTTTCTTTGGCCCCACAAAAATGATCACAAAAATTAGCCCTACATTATCCATTTTGATAGATCTAATGATTTTTACTTATTAATTTTCATAAATATTTTTCAACGAGATTATATTATGTTATAATTGATTTAAACATATAGTTGTATTGAATTCAACCGTATAGTTGTGTAATGAACAATTTGTTTGAGAAACAAACTAACAGTTAAACACACACACTTAATTACACTCTCTCACCAAGCTCAAACACATTATTTACCCAAAGTACCACTACAAAATGGCCTAACTCTTATAGTAATAGAGTGGGTTTTAAGCGATGGGAAAGAGTTGTTGCATTGATATAGTAAAAGTAGCATTATTTTTAGAAGAAGAAAAAAGAGTTGTTGCATTGATAACTTCAATTATCTTTGGAACAACATGGTTAAATTTAGTGATAGAACCTAAGTTATTATATCTTTTTTTTTTTTTTTTTTTTTTTTTTTTTTCTCACAAATTAGTCTAGAGGCCACTATTTTTGTGCAACTTATTATAGTGGTAGGTCATGAGTGGTGAAAATAAAAACAATGTTAGTGATGAGTTCATGTGAAAGTTATTATTCCCTACTCAATCAGCCACCAAAACAAATTGTACAAGAGTTGAGTTCCTAGCAAAGTTATTTGAGTGATGTTGGAAATACCACAAAATTTATATATATATATATATATATATATATATATTATAAACATATGTGTCACCAATCATAATAAATTAATTGAAAACATTCATTAGATTATGAAATCTACAAATATAACATTCATTGCTACATAGGTATGTAAGTATTTTATAATAAAATTTATACTAGTTTTAGTATTTTCCAAATGGTTTATCTTAATCTCCCCCCACACTCCCAAGTCCCACCAAGGAGTGAACTACTCAACTATACTTCTACTTGGCAGTTTGGGGTGTTCATGACATAGTTTTTTTTAACCTAACTTGATCTTCTCAGATTAATTTCTCCTAACCAACCCAACCCATTACTAGTATAGAAACAAACCCAATCTTGCCCACATGGGTAGGATTAGATTGGATTGGATTGATGAGTTGTGTTTATATGTTTTAGGATAAAGTTTAGCTACAAAATTGGTTGTAACTTAAAACTATAAACTTATTCAATATCATTTTATTAGAGATGAATTTTGACAAATTCACCGTTGTATTATATCTTTTTCTTATACCCTCCATGCTCGCAAAATTTCTAGAAAATTAATGATCAATAACTATGTCATCAATAAATTGTTTAAATTGCAAGTTTTTGTAGTTTAAAATTATGCACAAAATATAAACTTATAGATCATATAATAAATAATATTCGATTGACATAAAATTTGATATGTGTATTAAGAGAGTAAAAAACATGAAATTCAACGGTTAAATTTTCAAAATATGTAGTAATTTTTATTTTATTGAGTAAGCTTGTAGCCTAAGGCTACAACTAATTTTGTGGCTAAATTTTGTCATATATTTTATAGCTTATAAAAAATTGGGTGTGCATCAACTCTTTAAGCAATTTTTTTAATAAGTTATTAAAATTCACACAATTTCCTAAATGGTATTTCAAAATTTCAAATTCATCAAAACTAATTTTCAAAACCTTAATATTTGTTCCACATGTTTGTACTCACAATCTTAGAGCATTCACATTTCAAAATTCTATCATATCTTATTTTACCATTCCAAAAAGCTTCTTTATTAATTATACCATACTATTTTATAATACTTTCAGTATCCTAATTTTTATTTTACAATACAACACATTAAAATAATATATCCCAAAATCCAAATAAAAGCAAAAACCCAAAACCCCAATGAGAGAGAGAGAAAGAGGAATTGATAAAGTAAGTGAATAAAATATTAGTTTTTTTTTTTTTTTAGAATTGAGCTACAGTGCAATTCTACCTTTAAAAT
The DNA here is from genome assembly GCF_001633185.2 of Quercus lobata. Classification (NCBI taxonomy): domain Eukaryota; kingdom Viridiplantae; phylum Streptophyta; class Magnoliopsida; order Fagales; family Fagaceae; genus Quercus; species Quercus lobata. Next base: position 19,772,393 of record NC_044912.1, on the reverse strand, counting down.
TGCACTGTAGCACTATTACAAATGTTTTTGCAATAGTTGGTTTTTACAAGTCTAGATGTGTAGGGGGTTTTGGACTTTTATGCTAAAATTTCCCTATATATAGCATACGTCATTCCCAATATGAATGCTCTTACAAATTGTGTTTTTAAAACACTTTTATAATTTTGAAATCATGTTTATTTTGAAAACACGATTTTAACTAAGGTCACACATACACTCTGTCCACATCAAGAAAAAGTATTTCATATCAAATAATACTACGTAAGTGATATTAAAATCTAATAAATGAGAGATATATAGATAAAAATAAATACCCGGTAACACATATTTTTCATTTATAGTGGAATAGTATTTTAACAACACTACCACGATATACTACATTTATTAGTGGAATAGTATTTTAAGACCACCACCACGATATCATTTGACACAAAATCCTTCTCCCACTTGTAATAATCAGCCCACGTTTGTATCGTGGGTTAGGTGATCACCCTTTTAACTTTTAAGTCCTAGTGGCAGCTAACCTAGCCAACTACCCTCGTTCCAGTCCAAATCTAATAACTACCTCTCTCTCCCTCTCTCACTCTCTCTGTCTCTCTCTGCTAATGGAAACAATGAACTTGTGGGACAACTTGGTCGAAGAGGCACTTGTAAAGCTCGAAAATCTGAAACTCCTGCGGTCTCTGAGACCCATTCACCTCCCCAATGACCAACAATCAAAACCCATTGAAAATGAAGATCAAAGCTCCTCAATATCCGACCATGAAGAAGCAGGAAAAGATCTCTTCCAGGTGTACGATGAAATGCAACAGTGGGACCGGTCCTCTGTGGAGGTCCAGATTGCAGAAGAAACGTTTCAGAGATGGGTCTGTGACATTCCCAGTACTGGTAACCTTCTTCTTTTCTCACCAAAATCCTATCTTTATTTGCTTTGGTTTTTGAAAAAAAAAAATTTGTGGGTGATGTTTGAGATTTGAATATGCTCTGCGTATTTGCATTATGAAGCTAATAACGTTTTTGCCTTTTGATTTCATTGGTTATGCATGCAAGTAATAATAGTGAATGTCTGAATTGTAAACCAAAACCAACTATTGTGTTTGTAAGTCATTGTAAAACCAAGAGTGCAATATGGACATATTTATGTCTGGTGAGAAAATTTAGTGTGTGAATTTTAGCGTGGGGGTAGTGAGGGTTGTATGCCAAAATGGGTTTGACTTATTTCATTGTTACAGCTTACATGCAATTAGGCAACTCTTGTGGGTCAATGAATGTTCTGTTTTGGCTGGGGTGTGTGTTTAAGCGGGCAATCATGATGAGATATGGGAATAGCGGAATGAGAATGGGAGAAACTAATGCTCTTAGTGTGTGTGTTGGATAAATATATTGGCTGCTAAATGATGCATTGACGGATGACAAATAAGTTCTGGTGAGGACAGTGAGGTCAAGTTTGATGTAATGTGAAATTTGGGCAAATGATATTGAAGAATATGGTGAACAAGAATACGTAACTCAATTATGCTCGGCAGTTATGAAACATTTTATTGGAACTTTTATCACAATCCGGTGTCTTATCTTTTGTTCTTACCAAGGACTGATATGGTGTCAATTGGGCATGATAAGATGTCTTAGTTTAAGAAGATATGCATATATCTTAGACTCTCAAGGGCCTTATTTGTTGTTGAATTTTACAAATATATATCATCTCATTATTCACATTGACACTGATCATTGCAGGGGATGAGGCTGTCTGCAGAGATAAAATAACTGGTAATGAAGCAGAGTCCTGCCCTCAGCAGTTCAAAAAGCTACTTTTGTTCTCTGGAAATGATTATTTGGGCTTGAGTTCACATCCTACAATTGGAAAGGCTGCTGCAAAGGTGTGCTTAATGATATTTCTTTACTCAAAGTATACTTTCCCCAAGTTCATAGGGTTTTTTTTATTTTATTTTATTTTTTATTTTTTATTTTTTATTTTATTTTTAATTATTTTTAATTTTTAAAAATAGTTCTCCTTTTCCTAAAAGGACTGCTAATTGTAAACCAGGCTTCCCTAGAACTTGGAATGGGCCCAAGGGGTTCTGCTCTAATATGTGGCTATACCAATTACCATAGGCTATTGGAGTTGTGCTTGGCAGATCTAAAGATGAAAGAGGTATGTATTATAAAAATGACTTGAGCAGTTTATATGATTTTTCTTTTTTATAAATTTTTTCTTGTTATTATATCTAACCATTTCTCAAGAAATTCAAGTTGTTCATGGTATAAGAACCCAAAAGTATGATTAAGAAATTCATAACATGTTGGCATGAGCCAGGGTTTAAATGAATGCCAATGAGGGTTTTGGTATACTACATTCATGATTGACTTGGTTCCAGTGATGATAATTATCGAGATCACAGGTTTTGCAAGATGTACTATGGTACATTGAAACTCATAAAGCAATTATGTAGTTTTCTTGGAGGTTTAATAAATTGGGTTGTGTTCTTTTGATCACCATTTGCAGATCATCTGACCTTTTCTAGTTTTTTCAACTGAAAACTGATGCATTTTTGTTTAATATTTATGCTATAGGATTGCCTTCTTTGTCCTACAGGGTTTTCAGCGAATATGGCTGTGATGGTGGCATTAGGAAACGTTGGTGCTCTCTTGACTGCACGCAGGACACCTTTGGAGGAAGAAAGGATTGCCATATTTTCTGATTCACTGAATCATGCATCAATAATTGATGGTATTCGTCTTGCTGAGCGACAAAAAAGTGTGGAATTGTTCATCTATAGACATTGTGACATGTCTCACCTTAATGCACTGTTGTAGGTTTTACCATTTTCTCTTAAATTTTCAGTCTCACTTCATTGTTTAGCATACTCTACCCAAGAATGATATAATTGATGCATTTGTGTTTTGACAGATTGAATTGCAAAACGAAGAGGAAAGTCGTTGTGACTGATGGGTTAGTCATGTTGTAATATGCGTTACTTACAATTTCACTTTAGCAAGCTCCATGTGGCTGAGAAAATTAGGCAAAAATGAGAGCCAGAAAAGCACAGTGCATGGTTTTAAATTTTAATGCTTTCTTTTGATATTCTAAATTTAATTCTCTTTTATCCATTTATTATGTTGTCAAATGTGCACTTCTTCACTTGTTTTTTCCCCTCAAAAAAAAAAAATAAAAAAAGAAAAAGAAACTTTTATCGTGGATTGGGTTGAGAATAATTGTTGAAAAAAATTCTCTTGCATTCCTCTGGGCATATACATCAAAGTCAAAGGTGGCCATCTTTGACACACATGGATCCCACTAGGATATTCTGAGGCTTGTATTATATATCATTCTTCTCATTCAGATCATAATGAGAACAAATTATGATATAATAAATGAAGTTTAGATAGGGGACTTCCAAGATGTCTTTTTAATCTTTAGTGGTTCACATTTATCACCATGTAAATGACTGTGCTAGGATGGGCTTTGTTAGTCAGTGGGAAACAGTGTAGTCTTTATTTGTTTAGCTAATTGTGTTCACGTCTTGGTTTGTTCTCTGACAGACTTTATGTCTGGTGTACTAATTAGGTTCATCTTCTAAACTTTTGTGTTATTTCATCATTTACAAAGAGGGTGTTTCTACATATGTGTCACGTGTGTGTGCGTCTGTGCATTGTTGGATTTGGTGGATGACTTCAATCTCTTTTTATTGCAGTCTATTTAGTATGGATGGAGACTTTGCACCAATGATCGAACTTGTGAAGCTTCGCAGGAAGCACCGGTTTTTGTTAATCGTTGATGATGTAAGTCACTTTTAGTATTGATGCTTATGATATCAAAAGAAGATGTGTCTTGTACACAAACTCATCTTGGGATTATTGTTAACCCCAACGTGAAGTCTATGATTTATTGATGGCTAAAGTATGGAGAATATGGCTAGATCACATCTCTGACAATCATATTCATTCTTTTAACTTTCAACTATCAACATGCATCTTGGTTTAGTTAATGAATGGTAGAGGCAAAAATGGCTTCTTCCTGTTTACCTTCTTCAATGCATTATATGCCCTGAACAATAGAGAGTTACTCTTGTTGAGATTTTTATTCCCAGGCCCATGGAACATTTGTTTGTGGTAAAAATGGGGGTGGAGTGGCTGAAGAGTTCAATTGTGAAGGAGATGTTGACATATGCATAGGCACTTTAAGTAAGGCTGCAGGTTGCCATGGTGGATTCATAGCATGCAGGTAATTCCTCTTGTGTGCTCTTCCCTCTAAGTATGATGGAGAATAATAGAAATAATTAGGCTTCTCTAGACAATTCCTGGGAAGACTTTCATTTTATTGGAACTGAGCAAAACAAATTATTTTTCTTTAGCATTTATACCATGAGTTCCTTGAATGTTTTATCTCCTGTATGTGAAAATATGTTTGATTTAGTTATGCCATTATCTGAATGCTATATGAACAGCAAAAGGTGGAAGCAACTCATACAGTCAAGGGGTCGCTCCTTTATATTTTCCACTGCCATGCCAGTCCCCATTGCTGCAGCTGCCCATGGTACACCTTATATCTTCCTTTCAAATGCAAGCTTTGTGGACAAATTATTGATAATTATCATTTTTATGTTTATTCCAAATAAAGGATCCTGAGTGAAGGGAAGAGTGAGAGCAGAACATAAAAGAAAGAAGTGACTAAGTTTTTATCCCAATTCACAGTGTTGTTGTGCCATAGGAAGCACACATACTTCATTTAGGGTATTGTACTTGTGTTGGATACCTAACACGCCTAGGACACTTCTGCATGCGTATCCTAGCCGTGTCCTTTTTTTTTTTGAAAAAATGTAGGACACGGCCAAGACACGTAAACAAAAGGAATCGAATACCCTTTCACAAAACAAAAAAAGCATTCATGCCATAAATCTTAATATTGTATTTGAAAGTTAATAAATATCTTTATTCTTGGCTTGCATTCTAATTTCTAAACATCCTGTAATAGTCATGGATTTGCTTTATTATCAATTATTACTCTTAATTTCATATATATATATATATATATATGTATATATTTAACATTATATGAAAAAAATGCTTCATAATATATAGAAGATAACAATAAAAATTAATTTAATAGTTATTTAATAGATGTGTCTTGTTGTATCCATGTCGTACTCATACCCAGACCTGTGCACTGACAGTTAAAATTGATAGGCTGTTGCTTACCAACTCATTTGCCTACTCTTGCTGATGCATTTATGGAATTCAAAAAGTGTGAAAAATCAAAGCCTCAAGATATTTGTTAAATATATGTAATTACATAAAGGTGTAATACCAGATTATTTGGTATTCTAAGTAAGAACCCTCATAAAACCATTGGAATTATATCATTCTCAAGAACATAATTAAATAGCAAATGACCTTTAGGTCAAGTGGCATTTCCTAGTGTTTCCAACCGTGACATCTAGGTTCAAGTCCCCCTCCCCCCACTCGTAATATATAGAAAAAAGAGCATACTTAATATATTCTAGGCTTTGACACTTTCACACCAATGTTTTTGTGTTGTTATGGTGGTGCATATATGCATGTATGTATGATTTTTTTGCTGATAGTATGAGACATAATTGAGTGATCTTTAAATGTTATGCTCAGTGAGAAATTCAAATTCTTAGTTGCCACAACTAATTGTTGCCTTTCCCTCCTTGGTGAAATACCATCTTCCTTAATTACTTGAGTATGGCATGCAGCTGCTGTTCTTGTGGCAAAAAAGGAGACATGGCGTAGAAGGGAAATTTGGAAACGGGTGCAAGACTTTCATGCTCTTACTGGAATCCCCATCACAAGTCCCATAATATCTCTTATTGTGGGGAGTGAAGAAAAGGCCCTACAGTCCAGCCGGTTTATCTCTCTCTCTCTCTCTCTCTCCTCTCTGTGTGTGTATGTGACTATTGTCATTGCTAAGACAGCTACTGAATATGCCAATAATTCTGGAACAGGCATTTGTTGAGATCTGGTTTCCATGTAACTGCAATCAGACCCCCAACAGTGCCTCCCAACTCATGCAGGTTTGTTGTGTACTATTTGTGATGCTTTTGTTTTTTTTTTTTTTTTTTTTTTTTTTTTTTTTTTTTTTTTTTGGGTTGTTAGTACCTATGTGAATGTAGCATTAGTTGTATATATCTTGCTAGCTTCATGCCAAGAACCCTGTTGCCTAGTGGTATTTTTTGGGATTAAGAATTTTGTGTGCCCCTGACTGAATACGATAGTGGATTCACTCATTGCATCTCTGTTTTCTCCCACCTCAATACAATCTGACCAGAATAAACCATCCACCCATCTTATTCTGTTGACTAGCAACAATTATCTCATACATTGGGTATATGCACCCTCCCTCTCACAGTTTGGGTCCACAACTGTGTTGGACAGACCTGCTGTGAGGAGGATGCATGTATCTGATGTACAAGATAATTATTGCTAGTTAGCGAATATGACAGGTGGATGGTTTATTCTGGTCAGGCTGTATTGAGGTGGACAAAAAATATAAACAATCTGATCATGTAAAATAAATATCAGTGTATACAAATTATGAATACAGTAAGAATGCATATACATAAAGATATGTACAAGTTGGCACTGGATACAGATTTAGGAGTAATTATGTTTTATCATATGCACAAATTGAATTTTTATTCTGATTTTTTCCTTTTAGGCTTAGGGTGACTCTCACTGCAGTGCACACAATGGATGATCTGAAGAAGCTCACCACTGCATTGTCACAGTGCATTGATTTCCAAGATATTGGCATCCAAAACTCAAGTGGATATGCAAGGCTTTAGTATTTCGATTCCCCCTCCCCCCCCCCCCCCCCTTCCTGTGGACTGCATTGATTCTTTTTTTTTGCTAGAGCATTGATTCATTTCTAGGATAATAATTTATATGTTGTAAATTTTGCTCAGTTAATCACTGTTGAATGATCTGAATAATGGATTTTCAGCCATAAGCTTTTATTGCTAGTGAATGATCTGGCTAGGTCAATTTACTCTCATCTAATTGAGTCTGCCCGTTCATTTAAATTCTAAGCTAGAGCCATGAGCGATTCTGAAGTAATACAAAGGAACTCATTTTTTGCAAAGAAACTATTATGAACCTTGTGGGAAGAATTTCAAAAAGGTTGGCACCTGGTCATTGTGTAATCGTCAAATATATATATATATATATACACACACACACACACATCTGTGTGTGTGTTTAACGTGTTTGCATTGCATGGGCATGTGTTTTATAAATAGTCACCACCAACATGCAAGTAAGAGCCAACAAAGCAGCATTATTACTAATTTACTATATATTATAATGCTTGCCAGAAAGGACAGGACCTTGTCTTACATAGATCTCAAGTTTTTCACTTTTAACCTTTACTTCCAAAAGAGAGAATCCTAGAACCTCCAAAAGATATGTTGTCTATATAAAACCCCTTCTTACAAGTTATATATGTATTGTTCAATCGTGTAAATATGACTTTACTAAGAATCTCTTTGTATACTTAACCCCTATAAACCTCTCCACATAACAATATAAAAATCAAAACAATCAACCCTAGTTAGACTTGTCCAAAGAAGGTTTGGGAGAAGCCAGACCCAACCACCACCCCTCTCCTGATGTCAACCACGAGGAGTTGGAGGTGGAAGAAGAGCTACCTCGAGGAGTTTGCTGCTTCTGGTCATCAGGGTTTCTTTTCATATCCTTGCTTTCTGTTTCTTCCTCATTCTCAACCATTTCGAACTGTAAGGTACAAAAAAGCACATCATAAACGCAGGAAAACTGATTCATTTTCCTCATATATAGTAAGTTAAATAGAACAATGCAAGAAGTACTAATATTTTTCACGTCTTGTTAAGGTTATGAGTTGTGATTGGAACAATATATGCACTCTCTCGTGAGTGATACCACTTTTATAATACATCGATGATAAGTTACGTCATAAGTTGTGAAAATTTTTATACCATTAGACTTATTAGGGAAAAATAGAAATAAGTCTATAGATACTATTTTTCGCAACCATTGCCATGATTTATTGTGGTTGGTATATGATAAAAAATTAAAAATGATGTCAATGATAGAAGGGCTATATATCACTAGTGAAATTTTTTTTATCCTTATGATTACACAATTGGAGGAGATGAGGGCTAAGAGATGCTCACCTGTGGCATTGGAGCAATGGAGGTCAGGTTAAAGTGCCTTCTTTGAGAGGTGATAGTCCCACAAAACGCAGTGTCAGTGTCACTCTGTTGTGTCTGAGGGGGCTCATTGAGGTTAATGAGGGAGTTTTTGGTTGTAGTGATACTATGGGTCTGGGGGGTCTCAGGTGGGAGAGGAGGAGAAGGAGAGGGTTTAGTGATTACACACTGAAGGATGGCATTGCTGACAGGGCGCCTCTCAGCCAATGGCTTGACAGGTGAAGTTGGGCGTGGGCCAAGTTGAGGCTTATATGGAGGGAGGAGATGAGATTTTAAGGTTGTGGAAGAGGCTGAAGGTGGAGTTGAGATCACTAGGTGGTCTTCAGGGTGGACCATAGACTGAGGGGATGTGATCATGTTTGGCTTTGGCCACAGAAAGGACCCCTGTGGCTTGCATATCCTGAACCCACTCTTCAGCCTTTTTATCTTTGCTGCCTTGTCCTCTGTTGCTGTTGTTACTGCTGCCTTGTCTCCTCCCTTGTCCTCTTGTTCTTCACCTGATTTGTTCTTCTGTTCCAACTGATCCTTTGTCTCTCTTACAGTGTGTGATGGTGTTGTTGGAGATCCTATCAATAATAGTGGTGGTGCTTCTGATTCTGGCATGATTGTTTCCTCCCCTGCAGCTGATTTCAGCATACCCATTTTCTCCTGCATTAATAAGCGTCCATCAATGCCACTTCATTTACATCTTTTCTTTTCTTTTTTCTTTTTTTTTTTTTTTTTTTTTTTTTTTAAGCAGCGCCCTTAGAACAATAGTTAACAATCTATTTTAGGAAAATTTTAATACTACTTTTATGGAAAATGAAAAAAACTGTGAAAATATTAATTTTTTTTCCCTTTTTCCATAAATTTTTTTTTAAATAGATTATTAACCATTAGCTTAACAGTATTCGTTAACATTTTTTTTTTTTTTTTAATTTATAAACCACTTCATTTATTACGTAGTAATTAATTCAGCACCATTATTCATGAAATATATGTTGTAGATCCCATGTTATAATGTCGTTTGCAATAATTATTGTCATTCCTCCATTAAATCAAAACATGACAAAACTGACAAAATATTAAGACAACTGCTCAGGTGTTATTCATGTCTAGTACATCTCAAAATTATCCCAAGTAGTTCATCAAAAAAAAAGAAAAAAAAAATTATCCCAAGTATTATTACCCGGAAGGGAATTGTTAACCCATTTATTAAATGTTATACTTGGCCTTAAAAAAAAATTTATTAAATGTTAAACTTTAGATTTTCTAATTAAATACAATCATGTTTTTGTATTAATTAATATAACATAAAAGTTATTATTTTCTCCTAAAGACAATTAATTGGCCAATATAGTGACAATATAAAATTTAATTGGGTATCCTTATACAGCATAGCTAGAACTACAAGTGTCCTTTATTTATTAATGGATCAGCATGTGGGTCATTTCCAAAGTTCGGATGCTATGGTCTTGACAATAATTGTCAGGCGCTTCAGGGCAAAAAAATAGTAATCATGGCAATATACCTACGCACTTTCAATCGACAAAACAGCAAGGATTAGAGGATAGGTTCATGGTTGGTACCTCCATTCCACTCAAATATTGTGAAATTTTCATCAATTCTTTGACTTCTTTATCAACATTAGCTTTCCTATTCATCCAATCTGTATACATTTCCTGTGAAAACATTAAGCAAATAGTTGATTATTTGGAGGGGGAAAAAAATCAAATAGTTAATACAGGCATCGTCAAGCTGAATTGAACACTAGCAAAATCTGTTAATGTTCACCTTCAATGGAATCAGTGAACCTTCTTCATGGTCCCAGTTCAGACATGTCACAGAAGAATTTGGGGTGGTGGCAATGGGTAGATTCTCCTCTTGCTTTTTGGTCACCAGCTCCTGAATATTCCTGTTTGACCAACATGATCAAAGACACAATAAGACTAAACTCCATTTCAGAAAAGTGACTGTTAAGAAAAAAGGCACTAGGTACTAAAATCCACAAAAGTGATAAATGAAATAAAAAATGGAAAGAGAGATGGCATTATTATCAATAAGAACAAGGCCAAATATATAAAGGATCAATACTATCAAGAAAAAAGGTCACTACTTTTTCATTTTGGCCATCTCTTCCTTGAGCTCCCCAAGCTCTCTGGTAGAAATAGCATCCTGAGAAGGGCCATCTCCTGGCTTCCACCCAGGTGGTGGAATCCAATAAGGGTCTTGAATCCCAGCATCTTTCCTAATATTTAGCAGATCAGCACTCTCCAGCCAATACTCCATGGCCCCTTCAGAATTGTGCCGCCGCCGGAACCGCTCCTCCCCACCGGGCGCCACCTTTCCAGCCATATGCTTCAGCAAATGGTCTAATAAACCTGTATCACCAACGAGCTTCCTTGCCTCTGTTCTCAGTGCTGGCCTTAGTATTGGATTCCCAAAGAAAGCTTTTTGGTCCTTCATAATTTTCAAGATGTTCACCTCAGCCAGCTTGTACCTTCATAAATACAATTTCATGCATCAATTTAAAGAAATTTCCAAATCTATTCAAATACGAAAACTACTTTCAATTTACTATTAGACTAATTATGAAGTAAAAAGTTGAATTTTTTGACATAATTATTGGAACAGTTCTTTGTGTCCTCACCTGTCCACAGACCATCTTTCTATGGAATTTTTGATCTTTTTCTTTTTACTCTGATTGTGAACCTGAATTTGAGATTGCTTCTTCTGTCGCTTAGCTCTTTTGGGCATTTGAGCTCTTCTAGAACCATGGCACTTTCTCTTAAGATTCTTCTTTGCCTTAGATGACTCTAGCTCCACAGCTTCACCATCAACTTCTTCTACCTCATCCTCATCCTCATCATCTTCATCACCACCTTCCTCTTCATCTTTCCCTTTCCCTTTCCCTTCTTCTTCTGCTTCTTTATCTTTCACATTCATTGATAAAGTTTCAACCTTTTGCTCTTCATGCCTGCCTATGAACCTGACCCTCTTACGCTTACCCCACTGGACCATCCCAGTGAGATTGACCTCAGAGCTGCACATACCCTTTTTAGAAGCTGCATCCCTGAGCCTAGTCCTCGAGGCTGGGCCCGAGTCTGAGTCTTTCTCAGCCTCCATACAAGGCACAACCCAGAAGCTCCATGAGTTTCTCTTTTCTGCAATTTCCTGAGTTGTTAGTCTTCTATAAAGCACCTCTCCAGCAAGTTCTGAATCCATTATGTATTTCTCATTCAGTGAAGGAAGCTTCTTCCCCTCTGGTTTCTCACAATTCCCATTGCTAAAATGTGTACGAAGAGAGCAAGTGCTTGGATACCTCACTGCTACGTTAAATTCAGTTTTCTCACTCACCTGAAAAAAAAAAAAAAACCCAAGTCATCAAACTGACCCAATTGAAAAAAATAACAATACTTGTTAAAAAGAACCCAGAAAAGATGTATATATGAAAAATAAAACAATAACAATAACAATGGTGGAACTTTTGTGTATAATATGTACCATGACGACCCTGATTGAGTTGAGCTGTTCTGGGGTTTGTGGTGTGAGCTTGGAGTGATCAATTTCATAGAAAGATCCCACCTTTATGTGCTCTATAGCATCTGCATTACCAGAAAAGTGCAACTGAATAAACTTGAGGGACATGGGTGTAAATCAGTAAATCTAAAAAAACGATGAGGGCATATCAGGGATGTGATAAAAGATGCCGAGTAGGGGTACAATTGGAAGAACTTTTGGACAGTGAATGTCTAGCCAAAGATGGCCTTTCTGTTTGCCCCAAGTCCAAGTACATCATTTCCTGCTCAAAACCAAAAGCCAAAAAACAAAAACGCAGTCACAAACAAATTATACACAATTATTATACATACCCATTTTTCTGATTTTATAATTATAAAAAATAGTAAAAAATACACACTTTTATCTTACCCAAAATACTAACTTTTACGGGTCCGGTCCGGTGCTAGACACAAAATTGACGCTTGTTGTATTCGTGTTGCATGACAATATCAAGTCCATTTTCATGGTTCAAAATTTATTTATTTTAACTCTAATAGTCGACTACATCATTTAAATTTTTAAATAATGTAGTATTAGATACACCAATAATAAAGAGTGTCATTTTTTGCCTAGTACACTAAACACCTACAATTTTCTCTTTATATTAAATTTCCTAAACCTGACATTACAATGCCATTCGTTTTAAATAGATTTATTTTATAGATTAGATTAAATTTTACAAATTAATTTTTTTTTTTTTTAGTATACTAGATACAAAATATGGTCTTCTCTCCAAGTTTCCTAAATCTAAATGCTGAATATTTAAAATAATACACTTTAGATTTATAATATATAATCTAAATCACAAAATAAATTTACAATGTACCATTTTACTCTCCAATTCATGACCAAAATACTAGAGAGCCTATTCAATCAAATTGTAAGAGTATTTGGGCTAATAATTCGCACTTTGACAAGCACACATCACACATGCACGTACACAAACACAATCTGCAAAGAATATACGCTGTTTAGCTGCAATTGCAAATATATATATCAGCAAGTGATAATGGTTTTGATATACAATACATGCTTTGCCATTCATGCGGGTTTTAGCAAATCTCATCATTATAGAAAACCAAAATCTTCTCTCTTTTTCTCTACTACACGTCCATGCACACAAACCCCACAAATATCGCTGATTTGCTCTAACAGGATCTGGACAACATTACACGCGCTTTTGTAGCGCGTGCTAAGACAACAAATTGCTACTACTCAGCAATATTCACGTTGGATTGTTTTTGCTTTAGCATCAAATCAACTCAAATAAATATATCAACCCCAATTTCACAGCGCGAGTGGAAACATACTTGAATAACCAAAAATAAAAAAATAAAAATTGAAACTCAGACCACCATGCTTGTGTGAGTGAGTGACAGCCCTAACTAACAAAATAGAGATCACCAAAGATGCTAAACCATAACTTTTTGGCACAGCTTTTGTTAAAAAATTTCCAAGTAATGAGCTGTTAACAAATTGTGGCAAAGTGATAGAGAGAGAGAGAGAGAGAGATTACTTTAGCTGTGGCATTTACATTATCTAGCTCCTCCATGGTTGTGAATCTGTAAAGAAAATACGGACCAAAATGTTTAATGTGCATGGTAACAACTAACAATATGGTTAAAATAAAAACTAAGATGGGAATTTGAGCATGATGTTGAAATGGGTTTTCAATATAATGTACTTTGCAGCTTTTATTTGTTTGGATTCATGTAGGGTTCTATGTATATTATATAAATAAACACTGTGGCTGTGTAAGAAAAAGCTTTAGAGTATAAACATGGCAAAATATGCAGACCCGAACTTAGAAGCAAACAGTCACATTAAAATAATAATATTGCCCAATAAGTTTAAACTATGAGACTATGAAGGAGCTTGTAAAACTAGCAAAGAGTTGTATCTATGCTTATTTTGAATTGAAACAAAGACCCAGATTAGTTTGATTCGTGAAAAATGAGTTTGAATTGCTTGGGTTAGATTTCCAGGTACTTTGCTATTGGTTTACATCAAAAAAGATTTCCAGGTACTTTCCTATTGGTTACATCAAAAAAGAAATCCATGTACTGAAAGTCAGAAAACCCATTTCCTAGAAAACAAGTACAAGCTTTTAAAAAAACTCCAAAACCCATTTTACAGTTTCCCTTCAGTTTCCTACGATTTTTCTCGTAAGCCAAACAACTTATACATTCTTATCTCCAAGAAAACTTGAAATGCAAGAAAAGAAAAACGCAGAAAAAAAAAAAAAAGGGGGTTATTAACTTATTACCTTTGTGAAATATACTGAAAACCCAAGTGGAATTTGACACAAACAAGTTATAAAACCTGCAAAAAAAAAAAAAAACCATCACCAAACAAGTTCATTGTGTCAAATTTCCATCACAGACTTAGTTCCATGAAACTTATCATGTCAGATCCAAACACAGAAAAAGGCTACCTAAGCAGACCTTAATTCTGATCGATGAGAATTAATTTGTTGTATCAACAAGTTGCTTTTTCTTTCTTTGTTTCCTTTTTCTCTGTGATATTTTTCTCGAGAAAGTGGGAGCGAAAATTTGTTATGAGTGAAATCCGATTGAGCGTAGTGTCACCATTTCATATATATGAGAGAGAGAGAGAGAGAGAGAGAGAGAGAGAGAGAGAGGCAATGATTATCAGACGTGTTGGACCTCACGTGACCTTTGGTCCCCTATAAACGGTTTGGGAATTTTTTTAAGTTGCCGAAAATGCCCCTGTTGAACTTTTGCATGAGTGATATGAGACACTACTAGTATTGTTTATACACTATTACCAGTACTTTCTCATTGTGTCACCCAAGTTATGTAGCTACACCTAGCAAAATGTTTTGAGTTTGTGCAAGTTTGGATTTGGACTGACTCAATTTCCTTTAGGGGTCTAAAAATCATTGTCCACCAAAAAAAATGGTTTGAGTTTGTGCAAAAGTTTGGATTTGGATGGGTTAACACGTTTGGATTTAATTTTGTCGGGTTTACATATAGCAGTCAATAGTGTGATATACAAAATATTACACTTTTTTATTTGCAACTTTTTAGGGTGATGAGTTTTTATTAGAATCACCTTCATATTATTAATTCCACCATTAATGTCAATTTTATTAGTGTCTCCTTAGTATAACTTATTACTTTAATTTTTAGAAATATGTTAATTGAAGAAAACTATACTTAAGGGGGGGAAAATGAAGTTTTTTTTTTTTTTTCTTTTTTTCTTTTTTTTTTTTTTGAGAAATGAAGTTAAAAAAAAAAAAAAAAAACTGTACTTTGAAAAAGTGTAATTTCAAAACAACATGCCATGCAAGCAGTTGTGAAAACTTTGTCATCAAATAAAATTTATTATTTTCAAAATCTATGAGAAACTTTGGCTTGACTAGTTTTGATCGGCGATGCACCTTAATTGCGTTATGTTGGATGATAATTATATCCCCACCTCAAACGTGATTGGTTATTTCTTTTTCTCATTCAGATATTTGTACCATCTATATGGTAGACTAGAATTTTCATTACAAAGATTTTGATCGATTTCTATGATATGGTATCATATAGGCTTTTTTTTTAGCTAAATTTTTAGAATTTATATTGGTCAGCTTAACGTTTAAGTTTCTCAAAAAAGAACAAAAGCTTTACGTTCAATGATGACTAAAGATACACATAATCGGTCCATAATTTGAAAGAGTTCCTTTTCTTTTCTTTTTTAGAGATAATAGCTTTTAGCACGATTTTTTTTTTTTTTTTCCAGCTCATATTTTAGGGTCAGAACCCAATATATTGGAAAAAGAATTAGTTTTTCATAAAAGGCAATACCAAAATAGGTTTCTAATATAAAAAATACAATGGTACAATCTGACTTAGAAAAAGCTTAAAAATGACAATCTCTTATCCTATAAAGTTACTTTAACATAAACACAACTCGACAATCTAATTTAAATAATTATACCTAAACATAAGAATGTCTTATATATTCCAGCAAAATATTTTTTGAAGTCTCTAATCATCTGGCACTTCTTCTATTATATTTGAGCTTCCACTTTTTTTTTTCTTCTGCATTGCAATAAATATATCTAAAAGTTAGCTTCTAATCATGCATATATTAATCCCAAAAGATATTTTTAAAGTAAATAATTAACATAAATAATTATTGCAAAAAAAAGGAGTATAATATCTTGCAAGTGTCTTATTCATTTGTGCAATCAAAGCACTAACATTATCCTTAAGAATCAATTGTCAATAAAAGAAAAAAAAAAAAAAACTAATAATCGATAAGCTTAATTAAAAGCATAAAACTTTTTTAAGCAAAGGGAAAATTTCCTCAATACCAAACAACTAGTACTGGCGATACGGTATCACACACAACAATATCTTGATAAAGCTCAAAAGCCCCCAAAGTACCAAACTCCCAAATTTTAAAGCTTTCTAAAAAGAAACTTAAAAGGCAAAAGGAAAGCTTTTTCTTTTAGTTTCTTCCGCCAAGAAGATCAAAGTTCCGCACAGCTTTAACACCTCATCCTTAATTATCGAAAATTTTATAAATATAAAAAAAAAAAAAAAAAATCAAATGTCACATCAATATGATTGCAAAATTTGGGATATATGTACATCCCTCCCTTATGTTAAAGTTTAAAACCATTTTCTGCCAGCATAGCTAACCCAAAATACAATCACAGTAATAGCATTCACAATGAAAAATGTCATCTTATCCTATTTTATCATTTTAAAAAACTATTTTATCAATTATACCATACTATTTTACAATATACCCAACATCTCAATTTTTATTTTACAATATAACACATTAAAATAATATAAATTATACAATAAAATAATAACAAATTATCTATCACTCCTCTCTCTCTCTCATTTTTGTCCCCACCTCTATGTCTCTCTCTCAACAACCAAACAACCCAATCACTACCACACCACCACCATGCCCACCATGCCCACCATGCCACCATTACCCATTGCCCACCAAAATCTCACTGGAACCAAAAATCCAAATTAAGAAGAAAACAAAAAAAAAAACCCAACAAATACCTACCAAACCTATTAAAAAAAGCCAAACAACCCAGTCACCACCACCGTCACTAAGGCCGACTTTCGTCCCTGCTCGACGGGTGGGTCTTGCAGTCAAGCTCCCTTCTGCCTTTGCACTCGAGGGCCAATCTCCGTCTGGCCCGAGGAAACCTTTGCACGCCTCCGTTACCTTTTGGGAGGCCTACGCCCCATAGAAACTGTCTACCTGACCACAACACACAAAACCCAGCCCATCTTCATCGAGCTTAAGCAACCCATCATTGGCGAGAATCACAGCCCATCATCGATGAGCTTGAGCAACCCATGCCGGACCCATGCTAGAATATGCCCACCGTGACAGAGAGACGTGATGAGAGAGAGAGAGGTTGTTGTGGAGAAGGATAGAAGAGATGAAAAACATAGAAAATAAAGAGAGAAAAAAAGTCAGATTCATTTATGGGTGAATAAAAAACTATTATTTAGTTTTACAATTGTGCTATAGTGCCATCCTACATTTAGGATGGCACTGTAGCACAATTGCAAAAAAATTTGCAATTCTGGCATTTTACAAGTCCGGTTGCCAACACATTTTTATGCCTTGATTGTACTTTTCCCCTACATTTTCCATTTGCAAGCCTAGTTGTGAATGCTCTAATAGTTGGGAAGCTATTTAAAACCCTAGGAAAAGTTAGGATATATGGGTCATCTCAACTAAAAAAAAAAAATTGATAGAACTCTATATGATAATTGAACAAAAGGGATAAATTTTCAATGTACAGAATTCACATTGTTCGATTCGAAAAGTTACCTTCATAAAACTGATGACTCAAACGTGTTTGGTCTCTCTTAGTCTCTTTACTTTCTTCCACTCTCACTACACAATTTTCTCTACAATATTTTTCTCCTTAATTTCAACACTAACGCTAATCTAGTTCATGAGAAATATCCAAATGCAAACTCGGAATAATTAGGCTAGACACACTTGTAGAAGGCGATGGCAACAAAGACGATAATGACTGAAGAGTGACAATAATCCGAGAAGGGTCGTGTTAGGAGTTTTGTTAGTAAGATCAAAAGAATTTAACAAAGAGGTAGTCATAGCAAAATTCGAATTCTACTTATACAGCCATGTTGATGTAGGATGTCCCTTTATGCAGTATAATTTACAATCTCATGAAAGGAAACCGCTGTATACAATTTCAGTGTAATTGTACAAATCATTGCAACGCTTTTTGCAGTGTTTTATGCATCTCTTTTTCCTTAACTGCGCCTTATCTTCACACGGGGTGAGAGAGGGAAATCAAGGTGGAAATAGAGAATTAAGTGAGAAAAAGGAAGAAAAGGATCAGCTTGCACTGCATTTATTATATACCAATCTTTTTCTTTTTTGATAATGAAAGAAATGGGTAAAGGACAATCTGAGTTGGCGTATTCCACTTAGACATGATCATAATGACACCCTATCCATTAGGCCCAGGCATACGGGAGCAGGGAATTTGGATGAGCCATAATTGTGCACTCAGCCTTGTCAATCTAAGATGCTAGTGAGCATGAGTCGAGAGCATAAAATTATTTCCTAAACGCTTCCCATTCTAACACTAAACTTAATGAAAGCAAGCATAAATCTAGATCAAACATAACTAACAACTAAATACTTAAATCCAATTTGATTAAACTTTATTACAAAGTTCAAAGAAAGCACTTACTAGCATAAATCCTTTGCAAATGCTAAGAACTAGAAGATCTCCTAAGAAAGTACAAATGAAGAGACCTCAACAAGTTTTGTGTGTTCGTGGTCTCCTTTTTTGTAAAGATAACAATGTCCTTTCTATTGACTTCCACGAGTGCTTTGACAATTTGTCCTTTATATTATTGCGCCTGAGAGGTTGCCTTGTAACATGAAAGGTCATCTATCGAGTGGACAATTTTATTTACTGTCATAACATATTATCTTTTGTTTATCAAATCTTTTGAATTGTACTCTGAAAATGAATACACACAAATATAAATCCATAGGAGACGAATACATATAAACATAAATATATAAGAGATTATGAGACCACTTACATATTCTTTAACTATTTTTTAAATGAAAAAAATACAAAAAGAATATAATCCATGAATTTTTGTCAAAATTAAACTGACTATTGTGATTTTAATTTGAATAAACTTTTAGAAATGTCTAAATTGATATTGGTTGGGTTAGAGGGTTTTTTTTTTTTTTTTTTTTTTTTTTTTTTTTCAACCTTGTCGGGTAAATAAGTTTCTAATCTAATTCAACCCATCACATGTGTGTAAATTGTAGATTCCAACCCAACCTCATCCTTATGGGTCTAAGTGATTCAGTGGTCAATAGTTACATGTTTCCTGCATCGTAAAAATTGGATATTTATAATCTATTTCAAAACTTTTTTTAAAAATAAATTATTATACTTTTTTTTTAGAGAGTTTCAACCTATGCCATCCGCTTTACCAAGACACCAATTCAGTTTTTGGTGTAGGTGTGGATTGAACCTCAAATCTCTTACAATTATTAAAGACTTTACCAGTTGAGCTAATTGAAACTTAGAAATAAATTATTACACTTTAAATAATATTATGTTAATGGGTGTCTTTAGGAAAATTGTTATTAAACCATATTAGGAAGGTTTTTAACACAACTTTCATGGAAAATATAAATAATTGTCAGAAAAATTAATTGCTTTATCATTCTCTCATAAAATGTTTCTAAAAATAGTTCATAAACCAATGCTTTTAGAGCATTCATTAATATTTCCTATTTAAATAATATGCCTAAATTATATACCAAAATAAACCTAACAAAAAACATTAAAAATAAAAGTAATAAAACAAACTTTTATATATATATATATATATATATAACTAGTTGTGTTATGTCATATAAACTGAAAAAATCATCAACTTTTTTTTTTTTTGAGGAAAAAAAAAATCATCAACTTGAACCCAATACAACACAATACTCAAGATAAAATTCAAACCCAAGCCAATCCTACCTATGATCTATGAAACCAACCCAAGGCACCAAGTTGAGTTGGGTTGGGTTGAGTCAGGCTTGTTTCGTTGGATTTGTGGGTTAGATGCACACTCTTGCCCCTAGCATTACTTTTTGCAAATCCTTTTCCAACTTCTCATGAATCTTTTTTCCTTTTTTTTTCCTTTCTTCCTATCTTCACATGGGCTGAAAAAAAGGAAAGCAATTGGGCTAGCCCTTCAAGCTCGAAAGATCAACCTAATGGGTAATGGGTGTCTAAGAAGTATATAAGGTTTCTTTACCTTTCCGTCACTACTGAATGTGGGAATCCAGGCTTCTGCACACGTGCGTATGACTCAAGGCTTGCAGGTAAGACATTATTTTCTGATACTATTGGTAATACCTCAAGTCTTTCAAGCCCAAAAGACCAGCCTTATAGGAAGAGATGGTTAGGAGTTATAAACTTTTCAATAGATAACTTCTAAGTACTTTCCCATTAGACTAGACTTCTACGCTTGGAGAACCAGAAAGTGTTCCAAATGAGGAATTAGAGAAGAAGGGAGAGGTTTATCAACTTGAACTACAATTAGCACAAGTATATATACATACAAAGGCCATGCTACCATGATCTTCACGACTGGTTTTCCTAATTAATACTATTTCCACCCATAACTCTCCTCCCCGTCTTTAAATATTTTGTTACGTTTACAATTTGGACCAAAAAAAAAAAAACTAATTTATAGGATCTCTACACCCTTTCTTATGCTTGTATGAAACAATTAAATTGGTTCAATTTTAAATTTGTTATTGTTTTGGCCACTCATTTATGAAATTCTAGTTCCATCCCTAGCATAGGTCAAGAGTTATTAAAAGAGCTGTTATATATACTTAGGAAGTAGCTATTATTTAAATGTAAAATTCACACATAATTCTAATTGTATTCAATCTAGTTGGTATATAGTATGATTTAAACATTAAAAAGCTGTTGATGTCCAAAATATTACAAGTATTGAAGTCCAAAACTAATGAGCCCTTAAGGATAGAAAGTCCCAATCCATAAGCCAAGGCCCATTTAAAATAGGTAAAAGGAAGCCCAAGCTCATGAATGGGTAAGCCTTAGGCCTTAGAGGATGAAGAAAAAAGCAAAGGAAGCTTGGTCCAGTCTCTGTGAGAAGAACCCCCAAAGAGCCCAAAAAAAGACTGGACCAGGATACTGAGGAGCTGCCAGAACCAGGGAGGAGATATTCGGGAAGTGCAGGAAAGAATCAACTGGGAGATGGATAGCTCAGAGAAGCATGCTCATGGGCATAAGGAACGAAGAAAGACATGTCCCATAAACTGCCTGCAACCCAAAAGAAAGGATTTGGAAACAGATAATGACTTAGGAACTAGCACTTATGAAGGGAAGCGTGGTACCTCGAGAAGAGTAGCAAGATGAACCATTAAGGAAGGTGGCTAGGGATCTTTCAGCTTGACAGAGGAGAATCTTCTGATTTAGAGAAAAAAGACAAAGGATGAGATAGCTGTCAGGGTAATTTTTGCGACAAAGGTTGAGATTGTAGAAATGAGCCCAAAAACTCCCTTTGGATTTGTTAAATTCATCTGTTATTTGGAGAGCCAAGCCCAAAATTCGCAATATGAGGTACACAAAGGCTAATGGTGCTTTATGGAAAGAGAAACCAACACAAAATGAAACACAAGAAAGTGCAAAAACTATATATTCTTAAGTCAGAAATTTCAGCCCACAGTCACCAAGAGGGAGAAATAAGGGAGGTCCCAAGCAAGAGAGGGAGAGTTCACCTGTATTGGTATTTTCACCTCCAAGCCTTCAAATTGTCCATACACTAGGTAGCTAACTGGGCTTTTGTGTCAAAGTTTTGGGTTTTTCGTAGAAAAATGTTGTTCCCTCTTGTGGGTTGGTGATGAATATTTATATCAAGCTTTAGGGGATGCTTGTGACCAGTTTTTTAGTTAGGAGGAAGGTCTTGGACTTTTCAGATGCTATTTCTATGACTTGGTGTATTATGTTTTATGCTTAGGGAAAGGATTGGTTGCTTTTTGCATGATTTTGGAAATAAAGTTGTTTCCTCTTCATGGCTACTATCTCTAGTCTTTGTAGACCTTGGAAAACTATATTTGGGTGGCTGAGTGGGCTAGGTTGTTAAGCCTTATTCTTATAATTAGCTATGCTTTGGTGTGGAAAATGGAACTAGGCTAAAAATTAGGGGCACAATCACCCAGAGCATGGAGTCAAATATGGGGTAGAAATTTCTGACACTGGACCTCCTTCATGGGCCCTAAGTGCCCCCAATGTCCCTAGCCCACTTTGTGGCACATACGGACTGGGCCCATGTAAAGGTCCAATAGGAACTAAACCCAAACCCACCAAACCATTCCTACTTAATTCCCTAACCATTTGCATGGGCTTGGGCCATGCAACAAAGCAAAATGCATTGATAAGATACATTAGACGGATCTGCTAAGCAATTGAGCTTAGTCGTTCTATTGAACTATAAAAATTGTTACGAAAATGATTATTAATATTAGCCCCACTCGCATGAGTGGCGCTTGTGGCGTGCGTGTGAGCTTCTCAGAATTTTCGCAAGCTTTGAATACTTGATGAATTATGGTATGGGCCCACACCTGATGATAGCATAGCCCATTAAATCTTCGTACGTTGCATGGACTAGCACATTGCCTGTGCATTTTTTTTTTTCTTTCTAAAATCCCTCTTTCTTATCTCATGTTGTTGCTGCCATCATTGTTATTGTCCTATACACATACATATATTTGTCTCACCCTCCTTTCCCTTTCTTTTTCTTCCTCTTTTTTTTTTTGGTCCACACCTTTTCCTTTGTTTCCTTGGTCTTCATTTTTATTCTTTACTTCGAGTAATAGGCGTGTCAAAGTCAGACTCCTTTATGACTTTTGTCTTTTATATATATATATGTGTGTGTGTGTGTGTAATATATGTCTAGCCATTTCTTCTCTTCTTTTGTTTTTGGTCCACACCTTTTCCTTGGGTAAAAGGCGTGTTAAGATCAGGCCAACATAAAAGAGTGGCCTTCCACCACTTGTTTGCACCCACCAACATTAGGTTCACCTTAGAAAGTGGGACACGAATTTCTCATTTTTTTTTTCTTTTTGCCGAATGGTTCTCCACTTTGCTGTGTTGGGCACTTTGTCAGTCCATTCTGCTATCACCGTGACTGACCAGTGAGGCAAGAAGAAGGTCAAGAAAAAAAGGGTACAAGGGCAAGAGTGAAGAGATCAGCTCTTCCCATGGTTTGATTTTTATCTTCCTAGTCTTGCCTTATCCTCATACCATACAAGCAGAGCCAAATGAGTTCAAAATGGTTGCGTTCCAAGGGTGGCAGCAAGAGTTCAAAACGGTCATAGATCCAGGATAGTGGTGGTTCTTCGCTATCGTTTGGTGGGTCGGCGGCTGACGACTCGCCACTAAGACCGCTTTGCAATCCATGGGTCACGACAACTTCGCCTTTCCCTTTTCCTTTGCCGCTCAATCCCGCGACTGCAAATGAGAAAAAAATGGAGATTAGGTCTGACATTGTGGATTTTGCTGAGTTTAATCTTCCACCGCTGAATGGCATAACAGAGCTCCGACTTTGTTGCCAAGAGGTACTTCCCATTCCTATTATTTTTAGTATGGAATGTGGCCACTTTGTTGATTGGGACCGTTAGGTTGATAGGGAATTTCAAGATATTGAGTTTGTGAATTTATTGAATTGGTCTCAAATCTATGGTAATGTATTGGTGTCCCCCAATCTAAACATGAAAAAAGACATTGCCGGGTTGCGACATTTGGTTCGTAGGTGGAACTCAGCAACCCATACATTCTTTTTTGCTTAGGGTGAGGCTACTATAAATTTAGAGGTTGTAGAGAAAATTTTATTGTTGCCCTTGGTGGGTTGCAAGCGGCCATGGCCAATTGTGTTAGTTGAAGAGAGTGAAGGTATCATTGAAGAATTGTACACGGGTTATAGTGGCTGTGATGCTCCATCATGTAATAAACACTCTCGATTTGCTGCATGAGTTTGGTATTTTGAAAACTTTGAGGGAACCCTTGTTCGTCGTGCTACTTTCGTGGTTTATTGGCTGAATCGCTATGTGTTAACTGAGTCCCCCTTTGATCATATAAAAGCATATTTGTTTCCTCTGATTGTATTGCTGGCTCGCGGCAAATCTCTCACTATGGGCATCATGTGCTTAAGTAACTTGTATAATCATTTGGATGCTCTTCACACTTTCGAAATAGAGGGATCATTGCATTATGCCGTGGTAACTCATTTGAACTTGGCATTACTGCAAGTTTGGGTGTAGGAACGTGCTTTTCCTCTCATAGCATGCACTCGTTCCATCACAGCTGTTCACAAGCGCTATCCACCAAGTCCTAAGAACAACCAGCTTAATTTTTTTACAGAAATTCCGTGAATCTCCTCCCATACTTCTTAAGTGGATAGGAGTTAAGTCTCCCTCACTATCTTGTGTCAAGTTGATGGATAGGGAGGTTGACTTTATCTGGCATCCATATGTTAGCATTGTCGATGGTTTTTTGTTAACATTGAAAAAGTGTTATTTCAAAACAATATTTCAAATGGGTTTGTATCGATCACAACATGCCATGCAAGCAGTTGTGAAAACTTTGTAACATCAACTAAAATTTATTATTTTCAAAATCTACGAGAAACTTTGGCTTGACTAGTTTTGATCGGCGATGCAGCTTAATTGCGTTTTGTTGGATGATAATTATATCCCCACCTCAAACGTGATTGGTTATTTCTTTTTCTCATTCAGATCAGATATTCGTACCATCTATATGGTAGACTAGAATTTGCATTACAAAGATTTTGATCGATTTCTATGATATGGTATCATATAGGTTTTTTTTTTTTTTTTAATAGCTAAATTTTAAGAATTTATCTTGGTCAGCTTTACGTTTAAGTTTCTCAAAAAAGAACAAAAGCTTTGCGTTCAATGATGACTAAAGACTTTTTTTTTAGAGATAATAGCTTTTAGCATGATTTTATTTTCAGCTCATATTTTAGGGTCAGAAACCAATATATTGGAAAAGAATTAGTTTTTCATAAAGGGCAATACCAAAATAGGTTTCCAATATAAAAAATACAACGGTACAATCTGACTTAGAAAAAGCCTAAAAATGACAATCTCTTATCCTATAAAGTTACTTTAACATAAACACAACTCGAAAATCTAATTTAAATAATTATACCTAAACATAAGAATATCTTATTCCAGCAAAATATTTTATGAAGTCTCTAATCATCTGGCACTTCTTCTATTATATTTGAGCTTCCGCTTCCCTTTTTTTCAGGTTTTTTTTTTTTTTTCTTCATTGCAATAAATATATCTAAAAGTTAGCTTCTAATTATGCGTATATTAACCACAAAAGAGATTTTAAAAGAAAATAATTAACATAAATAATTATTGCAAAAAAAAAGGAGTATAATATCTTGCAAGTGTCTTATTCATTTGTGCAATCAAAGCACTAACATTATCCTTAAGAATCAATTGCCAATAAAAGAAAAAGAAAAAAAACTAATAATGGATAAGCTTAATTAAAAGCATAAAACTTTTTTAAGCAAAGGGAAAATTTCCTCAATACCAAACAACTAGTACTGGTGATACGGTACCACACACAACAATATCTTGATTAGGCTCAAAAGCCCCCAAAGTATCAAACCCCCAAATTTTAAAGCTTTCTAAAAAGAAACTTAAAAGGCAAAAGGAAAGCTTTTTCTTTTAGTCTCTTCCGCCGAGAAGATCAAAGTTCCGCACAGCTTTAACACCTCATCCTTAATTATCGAAAATTTTATATATAAAAAAAAAAAAAAATCAAATGTCACATCAATATGATTGCAAAATTTGGTACATATGTACATCCCTCCAATATGTTAAAGTTTAAAACCATTTTCGGTCATTGCATAGCTAACCCAAAACATAGTAAGAGCATTCACAATTAAAAATGTCAATTTATTTTATTTTACCATTCTAAAAAATTATTTTATCAATTATACCATACTATTTTATAATATACCCAATATCTTAACTTTTATTTTACAATACAACACATTAAAATAAGCAGTTGCTATTTTTCTCGGCCTCGCTTCTCTCTGAGAAACCAGGCTGTGGAACCTCTGTTATCTTCTTCGGAATGATATCTCTTTCCCTCTGCTAACACTGTTATCAGTAGGGCTTGTTGGTTTTATTTCTTCGTGGGTTTTAGGGAAACACATCCTCTCTTTCTTTCCCCCTTCTCAAACTCGATTATGGACGAAGTCCTCAGTGATTGGAAAAAACTATCCCTCACAGATGAGGAAGGTGCAAAACTTAGCCTAACAAAGTCAAAGAATCTGAAAAGAAAAGAATATGTCATTGCAGCAAAGTTTCTGACAAAACGTGCCCTGAACGTAGATGCCATTGGAAGAACTCTTAAACCATTATGGAGAGCCAGAAAAGAGTTTAAGATCAGAGAAGTAGGCGACCACACTCTGTTATTCGTTTTCGAACTGGAAACAGATGCGCAGAGAGTTCTAGCTCAAGAACCATGGTCTTTTGATAAGCACCTCATTCTTCTACAGCATTATGACTATTCGATCCCGGCCAAACAACTACGCTTTACAAAGATAACTTTTTGGGTGCAAATACATGGTTTACCCCTAAGATTGTTAGACACTGAGTCAGCCATTGAACTAGGGGAAACACTTGGAGAAGTGATAACTGACGAAGCAGAAAAGGAGATGGTGGGCGGAGATTTCGTACGGGTAAGGGTTAGAATAGATGTCTCAAAACCATTGAGCAGAGGCCGAAGAGTTGTTCTGGACGAGGGAAGCGAGACTTGGGTCTCTTTTAAATATGAGAAGCTCCCCAACTTCTGTTACTGGTGTGGCTTGGTTACGCATGATGAGAAAGAGTGTGAACAATGGCTGGTCGGGAAAGGTTCAATTAAACAGGTCCAGCAGGAATACGGCGCATGGTTGCGGGCCATACCATATAATCCAAGAAGATCCTCATACACTACGGTCTCGGGAATGGGTGATGGGCTTGGTGGAGTAACGGAGAAGACGTCTGGACAGAATAATGGAGGAGAGATGGAGACTCCGTTGGTGGCTTCTCAGGGCGGACCTGCTCCGGCGGGGGTCAGTAACGGTCAGTCCAACGTGGATAGTCCGCGTGCATCTCACATGGAAACAGAGGATATTGTGGAAGATTCTGTGTGAAATTCCAGGCCATCATTATCACCACTAATTCAGGTAATCAATACCACCCCAAATAACCGTCCACTTGATTTTGAAAATCAGATTGCGGAAATTGATTCGGCATTGAATATGTTTGACCCCCATTCTGTTATCCCCACACACTCCCAACCCGATGCAACAAATTCTGAAACAAATGCAAATATTTCAGTTATGAATGCTCCTAGTAACCCCCACGTGACCATGCATGCAACCCCACTTGAAAACACTCCCATACGCACGTGGAAAAGAATGGCCCGACATACTACGCCACCTGAAAGTTTTTCCGAATACTCTGTTTTAAACAAAAGAAACAGAGAGATTGACGAGGAAGACCATTCGGATTTACCAAAGAAGAAAGTCTTGGCTTCAAAAGATAAGAACACAGAAACTTCAATGGCGGAGGCTGCTGTGCAGTCCTGCCAAGAACCATGAGCATCATTGTCTGGAACTGCCGCGGGCTTGGGAACCCGCGGACAGGAACAGAGCTTGAAGTAGTGATTTGAGCAAAAGACCCCTCCGTCCTGTTTATAGCCGAAACGTGGGCGGATGAAGCAAGGCTGAAAGAAATCAAACAGAAAATCGAATTTGATAACTTATTTTTTGTAGAAAGAAATAACAGAGGTGGAGGTCTAGCACTCTTTTGGCGAAACTCAGTAGACTTGCATGTCGATTCTTGCTCGCCAAATCATATAGATTCCATCATCAACAAAGGGAAGGAGGAAGCATGGCGTTTCACAGGCTTTTATGGTGAACCTGTGACGCATAAACGGATTGACTCGTGGAACAAGCTTCGACAACTTCACAGAAAGTATAATATCCCTTGGCTGTGCGCCGGGGATTTCAATGAGATCATGAGAAGCTCTGAAAAATTGGGAGGAAGCAGCAGGAACCAATCACAGATGCAACTATTTCGGGATGTAGCAGATGAGTGTGGCTTTATTGACCTTGGTTTCTCAGGACCTTGGTACACATGGCAAAAACATTTTACAGCAGGTCACTCATTATGGGAAAGACTTGATCGAGCCTTGGCTACTAACGATTGGCTTTTAAGATTTGCAGGTACAAAAGTCCACCATCTCAAGTCAGATTCTTCAGACCATTGCCCATTATGGATAGATATGGCGGGCCTAGAATTTCAATGTGCAAAAAAACCATTTCGGTTTGAAGAGGCATGGCTGTCGGACCATACATGTACAGAGGTTGTAGAAGCCAGTTGGGAAGAAAGGGGAGTGGATGATCCAGCAACAAAAGTCATTAGAAAAATTGAAAGGTGTGGCCGAGAACTAAAAAGATGGGAAAGGGACCACTTCGGCAACATTAGAAATACCTTGAAGAAAAAGAGGAAAGAGTTGACTGAAGCTAAGAAGGAGGCGATGCGCACTGGACAAAACTTCAAAATTCAGAGATTAAAGCAAGAGATTACAGAATTGATGGACAAGGAAAATAGGCTATGGTTCCAAAGATCAAAGGTGCTATGGGCTACTCAGGGTGACCGAAACTCAAAGTATTTTCACAGCCGGGCTACCCAACGAAGGCGGAAAAATACCATCCAGAAGCTTCGATCCACTAATGGGCAATGGAGTTCAAGCAATGATGAGGTAGCCGAGATACTCATTGGCTATTTCCAAGACTTATACACATCTGCAAATCAGGATTCATGTGATGCAGCCACAGAGTCTATTGAGAAGGTGATCAACTCAAACTTGAACAATCAGTTGGAGCAAGAATTTGCCGCATGGGAAGTTCAGAAAGCAATTAAAGAAATGGCACCTCTCAAAGCCCCTGGCCCAGATGGAATGCCTCCTTTGTTTTACCAACACTACTGGGGTACAATTGGTAATGACGTTACTCAATCTGTGTTACATTTTCTTAATTCTGCTTGCCTTCCTGATAATCTCAACCACACTTTTATTACACTCATCCCAAAAAAAAACTCCCCTGAATATGCTTCTGATTTTAGACCCATCAGCCTTTGTAATGTTTTATACAAAATATTTTCAAAGGTATTGGCAAATAGAATAAAGAAAATTCTCCCAATGATCATCTCTGAGCATCAAAGTGCTTTTACAAAAAGCAGACTAATTTCTGATAATATTCTAGTTGCTTTTGAATCTCTCCATAGTATGCAGAAGCATGTGGGCAAGGAAGACTATATGGCTATCAAATTAGACATGAGCAAAGCATTTGACAAGGTGGAATGGTCATACCTCGAATCAGTCATGAGAAGGGTGGGATTTACTGAAAGATGGATTAAACTTATGATGCTTTGTGTCAAGACGGTCTCTTATTCCATCTTGGTGAATGGAGAGCCAAAAGGGTTGATAAAACCTACTCGTGGTATCCGTCAAGGAGATCCACTGTCACCATTCCTTTTTTTGCTATGCACAGAAGGCTTAAACGGCCTCATCACTAAGGCGGAGGAGAAAGGTGATATTAAGGGTTATGGCCTATGCAGAAATAGCCCACGACTAACCCATCTCTTTTTTGCAGACGATAGTCTGTTATTTTGTAGGGCAACAATCCGGGAATGCCAACAAGTTCTGGATATACTTGAACTTTATGGAAGATGTTCGGGTCAACAAATCAATAAAGCAAAAACTACCATCTTTTTCAGCAGGTCCACATCTGAGGAAGTCAAAAATCAGATCAAATCTGCCTTGGAAGTACCAGAAATCCTACAATACGAGAAGTATTTGGGATTACCATCCTTGGTGGGAAAAAACAAAAAGGCTAGCTTCAACTACATTAAGGAGAGAGTATGGAAAAAAATTCAAGGGTGGAAAGAAAAGCTTTTGTCTCAAGCGGGTAGAGAGATCCTAATCAAAGCTGTGGTTCAATCAATACCAACCTACACAATGAGTTGCTTCAAGCTTCCTTTAGGACTTTGTGGAGATATTGAGAGTCTCATAAGAAAGTTTTGGTGGGGCCAAAAAGGTGACAGAAGAAAAGTACATTGGGTCAAGTGGGACACCCTTTGCAAACCAAAATTGGAAGGGGGTATG